>NW_027364518.1:0-215059 GCF_046119375.1 Phyllobates terribilis | reverse complement strand
CTAGCATGATAAAGAAGATTCAAAGAGAGTGAGATGCCAGCTCCTTTCATTCAGTCAGTAGCTTCAAACATTTCTGGTATATGAAAAACATGTTTTTCAATGGCAAAAATCAATGAATATTGTAAATGCACAAACAGTAATATCTCCACATTGCAAGGTGCAATTCTGAAATTTTTTGCTTTTTCCTGTTAATCCTAGCATGATAAAGAAGATTCAAAGAGAGTGAGATGCCAGCTCCTTTCATTCAGTCAGTAGCTTCAAACATTTCTGGTATATGAAAAACATGTTTTTCAATGGCAAAAATCAATGAATATTGTAAATGCACAAACAGTAATATCTCCACATTGCAAGGTGCAATTCTGAAATTTTTTGCTTTTTCCTGCTAATCCTAGCATGATAAAGAAGATTCAAAGAGAGTGAGATGCCAGCTCCTTTCATTCAGTCAGTAGCTTCAAACATTTCTGGTATATGAAAAACATGTTTTTCAATGGCAAAAATCAATGAATATTGTAAATGCACAAACAGTAATATCTCCACATTGCACGGTGCAATTCTGAAATTTTTAGCTTTTTCCTGTTAATCCTAGCATGATAAAGAAGATTCAAAGAGAGTGAGATGCCAGCTCCTTTCATTCAGTCAGTAGCTTCAAACATTTCTGGTATATGAAAAACATGTTTTTCAATGTCAAAAATCAATGAATATTGTAAATGCACAAACAGTAATATCTCCACATTGCAAGGTGCAATTCTGAAATTTTTTGCTTTTTCCTGCTAATCCTAGCATGATAAAGAAGATTCAAAGAGAGTGAGATGCCAGCTCCTTTCATTCAGTCAGTAGCTTCAAACATTTCTGGTATATGAAAAACATGTTTTTCAATGGCAAAAATCAATGAATATTGTAAATGCACAAACAGTAATATCTCCACATTGCACGGTGCAATTCTGAAATTTTTAGCTTTTTCCTGTTAATCCTAGCATGATAAAGAAGATTCAAAGAGAGTGAGATGCCAGCTCCTTTCATTCAGTCAGTAGCTTCAAACATTTCTGGTATATGAAAAACATGTTTTTCAATGGCAAAAATCAATGAATATTGTAAATGCACAAACAGTAATATCTCCACATTGCAAGGTGCAATTCTGAAATTTTTTGCTTTTTCCTGCTAATCCTAGCATGATAAAGAAGATTCAAAGAGAGTGAGATGCCAGCTCCTTTCATTCAGTCAGTAGCTTCAAACATTTCTGGTATATGAAAAACATGTTTTTCAATGTCAAAAATCAATGAATATTGTAAATGCACAAACAGTAATATCTCCACATTGCAAGGTGCAATTCTGAAATTTTTTGCTTTTTCCTGCTAATCCTAGCATGATAAAGAAGATTCAAAGAGAGTGAGATGCCAGCTCCTTTCATTCAGTCAGTAGCTTCAAACATTTCTGGTATATGAAAAACATGTTTTTCAATGGCAAAAATCAATGAATATTGTAAATGCACAAACAGTAATATCTCCACATTGCACGGTGCAATTCTGAAATTTTTAGCTTTTTCCTGTTAATCCTAGCATGATAAAGAAGATTCAAAGAGAGTGAGATGCCAGCTCCTTTCATTCAGTCAGTAGCTTCAAACATTTCTGGTATATGAAAAACATGTTTTTCAATGGCAAAAATCAATGAATATTGTAAATGCACAAACAGTAATATCTCCACATTGCAAGGTGCAATTCTGAAATTTTTTGCTTTTTCCTGCTAATCCTAGCATGATAAAGAAGATTCAAAGAGAGTGAGATGCCAGCTCCTTTCATTCAGTCAGTAGCTTCAAACATTTCTGGTATATGAAAAACATGTTTTTCAATGGCAAAAAACAATGAATATTGTAAATGCACAAACAGTAATATCTCCACATTGCACGGTGCAATTCTGAAATTTTTAGCTTTTTCCTGTTAATCCTAGCATGATAAAGAAGATTCAAAGAGAGTGAGATGCCAGCTCCTTTCATTCAGTCAGTAGCTTCAAACATTTCTGGTATATGAAAAACATGTTTTTCAATGGCAAAAATCAATGAATATTGTAAATGCACAAACAGTAATATCTCCACATTGCAAGGTGCAATTCTGAAATTTTTTGCTTTTTCCTGCTAATCCTAGCATGATAAAGAAGATTCAAAGAGAGTGAGATGCCAGCTCCTTTCATTCAGTCAGTAGCTTCAAACATTTCTGGTATATGAAAAACATGTTTTTCAATGGCAAAAATCAATGAATATTGTAAATGCACAAACAGTAATATCTCCACATTGCAAGGTGCAATTCTGAAATTTTTTGCTTTTTCCTGTTAATCCTAGCATGATAAAGAAGATTCAAAGAGAGTGAGATGCCAGCTCCTTTCATTCAGTCAGTAGCTTCAAACATTTCTGGTATATGAAAAACATGTTTTTCAATGGCAAAAATCAATGAATATTGTAAATGCACAAACAGTAATATCTCCACATTGCAAGGTGCAATTCTGAAATTTTTTGCTTTTTCCTGCTAATCCTAGCATGATAAAGAAGATTCAAAGAGAGTGAGATGCCAGCTCCTTTCATTCAGTCAGTAGCTTCAAACATTTCTGGTATATGAAAAACATGTTTTTCAATGGCAAAAATCAATGAATATTGTAAATGCACAAACAGTAATATCTCCACATTGCACGGTGCAATTCTGAAATTTTTAGCTTTTTCCTGTTAATCCTAGCATGATAAAGAAGATTCAAAGAGAGTGAGATGCCAGCTCCTTTCATTCAGTCAGTAGCTTCAAACATTTCTGGTATATGAAAAACATGTTTTTCAATGTCAAAAATCAATGAATATTGTAAATGCACAAACAGTAATATCTCCACATTGCAAGGTGCAATTCTGAAATTTTTTGCTTTTTCCTGCTAATCCTAGCATGATAAAGAAGATTCAAAGAGAGTGAGATGCCAGCTCCTTTCATTCAGTCAGTAGCTTCAAACATTTCTGGTATATGAAAAACATGTTTTTCAATGGCAAAAATCAATGAATATTGTAAATGCACAAAACAGTAATATCTCCACATTGCACGGTGCAATTCTGAAATTTTTAGCTTTTTCCTGTTAATCCTAGCATGATAAAGAAGATTCAAAGAGAGTGAGATGCCAGCTCCTTTCATTCAGTCAGTAGCTTCAAACATTTCTGGTATATGAAAAACATGTTTTTCAATGGCAAAAATCAATGAATATTGTAAATGCACAAACAGTAATATCTCCACATTGCAAGGTGCAATTCTGAAATTTTTTGCTTTTTCCTGCTAATCCTAGCATGATAAAGAAGATTCAAAGAGAGTGAGATGCCAGCTCCTTTCATTCAGTCAGTAGCTTCAAACATTTCTGGTATATGAAAAACATGTTTTTCAATGGCAAAAAACAATGAATATTGTAAATGCACAAACAGTAATATCTCCACATTGCACGGTGCAATTCTGAAATTTTTAGCTTTTTCCTGTTAATCCTAGCATGATAAAGAAGATTCAAAGAGAGTGAGATGCCAGCTCCTTTCATTCAGTCAGTAGCTTCAAACATTTCTGGTATATGAAAAACATGTTTTTCAATGTCAAAAATCAATGAATATTGTAAATGCACAAACAGTAATATCTCCACATTGCAAGGTGCAATTCTGAAATTTTTTGCTTTTTCCTGCTAATCCTAGCATGATAAAGAAGATTCAAAGAGAGTGAGATGCCAGCTCCTTTCATTCAGTCAGTAGCTTCAAACATTTCTGGTATATGAAAAACATGTTTTTCAATGTCAAAAATCAATGAATATTGTAAATGCACAAACAGTAATATCTCCACATTGCAAGGTGCAATTCTGAAATTTTTTGCTTTTTCCTGCTAATCCTAGCATGATAAAGAAGATTCAAAGAGAGTGAGATGCCAGCTCCTTTCATTCAGTCAGTAGCTTCAAACATTTCTGGTATATGAAAAAC
Source organism: Phyllobates terribilis (assembly GCF_046119375.1). NCBI lineage: Eukaryota > Metazoa > Chordata > Amphibia > Anura > Dendrobatidae > Phyllobates > Phyllobates terribilis. The sequence goes on along the minus strand of NW_027364518.1, from coordinate 211,089 downwards.
ATGTTTTTCAATGGCAAAAATCAATGAATATTGTAAATGCACAAACAGTAATATCTCCACATTGCACGGTGCAATTCTGAAATTTTTAGCTTTTTCCTGTTAATCCTAGCATGATAAAGAAGATTCAAAGAGAGTGAGATGCCAGCTCCTTTCATTCAGTCAGTAGCTTCAAACATTTCTGGTATATGAAAAACATGTTTTTCAATGGCAAAAATCAATGAATATTGTAAATGCACAAACAGTAATATCTCCACATTGCAAGGTGCAATTCTGAAATTTTTTGCTTTTTCCTGCTAATCCTAGCATGATAAAGAAGATTCAAAGAGAGTGAGATGCCAGCTCCTTTCATTCAGTCAGTAGCTTCAAACATTTCTGGTATATGAAAAACATGTTTTTCAATGGCAAAAAACAATGAATATTGTAAATGCACAAACAGTAATATCTCCACATTGCACGGTGCAATTCTGAAATTTTTAGCTTTTTCCTGTTAATCCTAGCATGATAAAGAAGATTCAAAGAGAGTGAGATGCCAGCTCCTTTCATTCAGTCAGTAGCTTCAAACATTTCTGGTATATGAAAAACATGTTTTTCAATGGCAAAAATCAATGAATATTGTAAATGCACAAACAGTAATATCTCCACATTGCAAGGTGCAATTCTGAAATTTTTTGCTTTTTCCTGTTAATCCTAGCATGATAAAGAAGATTCAAAGAGAGTGAGATGCCAGCTCCTTTCATTCAGTCAGTAGCTTCAAACATTTCTGGTATATGAAAAACATGTTTTTCAATGGCAAAAATCAATGAATATTGTAAATGCACAAACAGTAATATCTCCACATTGCAAGGTGCAATTCTGAAATTTTTTGCTTTTTCCTGCTAATCCTAGCATGATAAAGAAGATTCAAAGAGAGTGAGATGCCAGCTCCTTTCATTCAGTCAGTAGCTTCAAACATTTCTGGTATATGAAAAACATGTTTTTCAATGGCAAAAATCAATGAATATTGTAAATGCACAAACAGTAATATCTGCACATTGCAAGGTGCAATTCTGAAATTTTTTGCTTTTTCCTGCTAATCCTAGCATGATAAAGAAGATTCAAAGAGAGTGAGATGCCAGCTCCTTTCATTCAGTCAGTAGCTTCAAACATTTCTGGTATATGAAAAACATGTTTTTCAATGGCAAAAAACAATGAATATTGTAAATGCACAAACAGTAATATCTCCACATTGCACGGTGCAATTCTGAAATTTTTAGCTTTTTCCTGTTAATCCTAGCATGATAAAGAAGATTCAAAGAGAGTGAGATGCCAGCTCCTTTCATTCAGTCAGTAGCTTCAAACATTTCTGGTATATGAAAAACATGTTTTTCAATGGCAAAAATCAATGAATATTGTAAATGCACAAACAGTAATATCTCCACATTGCAAGGTGCAATTCTGAAATTTTTTGCTTTTTCCTGTTAATCCTAGCATGATAAAGAAGATTCAAAGAGAGTGAGATGCCAGCTCCTTTCATTCAGTCAGTAGCTTCAAACATTTCTGGTATATGAAAAACATGTTTTTCAATGGCAAAAATCAATGAATATTGTAAATGCACAAACAGTAATATCTCCACATTGCAAGGTGCAATTCTGAAATTTTTTGCTTTTTCCTGCTAATCCTAGCATGATAAAGAAGATTCAAAGAGAGTGAGATGCCAGCTCCTTTCATTCAGTCAGTAGCTTCAAACATTTCTGGTATATGAAAAACATGTTTTTCAATGGCAAAAATCAATGAATATTGTAAATGCACAAACAGTAATATCTCCACATTGCACGGTGCAATTCTGAAATTTTTAGCTTTTTCCTGTTAATCCTAGCATGATAAAGAAGATTCAAAGAGAGTGAGATGCCAGCTCCTTTCATTCAGTCAGTAGCTTCAAACATTTCTGGTATATGAAAAACATGTTTTTCAATGGCAAAAATCAATGAATATTGTAAATGCACAAACAGTAATATCTCCACATTGCAAGGTGCAATTCTGAAATTTTTTGCTTTTTCCTGCTAATCCTAGCATGATAAAGAAGATTCAAAGAGAGTGAGATGCCAGCTCCTTTCATTCAGTCAGTAGCTTCAAACATTTCTGGTATATGAAAAACATGTTTTTCAATGGCAAAAATCAATGAATATTGTAAATGCACAAACAGTAATATCTCCACATTGCACGGTGCAATTCTGAAATTTTTAGCTTTTTCCTGTTAATCCTAGCATGATAAAGAAGATTCAAAGAGAGTGAGATGCCAGCTCCTTTCATTCAGTCAGTAGCTTCAAACATTTCTGGTATATGAAAAACATGTTTTTCAATGGCAAAAATCAATGAATATTGTAAATGCACAAACAGTAATATCTCCACATTGCAAGGTGCAATTCTGAAATTTTTTGCTTTTTCCTGTTAATCCTAGCATGATAAAGAAGATTCAAAGAGAGTGAGATGCCAGCTCCTTTCATTCAGTCAGTAGCTTCAAACATTTCTGGACGTTTTTCAATGGCAAAAATCAATGAATATTGTAAATGCACAAACAGTAATATCTCCACATTGCAAGGTGCAATTCTGAAATTTTTTGCTTTTTCCTGCTAATCCTAGCATGATAAAGAAGATTCAAAGAGAGTGAGATGCCAGCTCCTTTCATTCAGTCAGTAGCTTCAAACATTTCTGGTATATGAAAAACATGTTTTTCAATGGCAAAAATCAATGAATATTGTAAATGCACAAACAGTAATATCTCCACATTGCACGGTGCAATTCTGAAATTTTTAGCTTTTTCCTGTTAATCCTAGCATGATAAAGAAGATTCAAAGAGAGTGAGATGCCAGCTCCTTTCATTCAGTCAGTAGCTTCAAACATTTCTGGTATATGAAAAACATGTTTTTCAATGGCAAAAATCAATGAATATTGTAAATGCACAAACAGTAATATCTCCACATTGCAAGGTGCAATTCTGAAATTTTTTGCTTTTTCCTGCTAATCCTAGCATGATAAAGAAGATTCAAAGAGAGTGAGATGCCAGCTCCTTTCATTCAGTCAGTAGCTTCAAACATTTCTGGTATATGAAAAACATGTTTTTCAATGGCAAAAAACAATGAATATTGTAAATGCACAAACAGTAATATCTCCACATTGCACGGTGCAATTCTGAAATTTTTAGCTTTTTCCTGTTAATCCTAGCATGATAAAGAAGATTCAAAGAGAGTGAGATGCCAGCTCCTTTCATTCAGTCAGTAGCTTCAAACATTTCTGGTATATGAAAAACATGTTTTTCAATGGCAAAAATCAATGAATATTGTAAATGCACAAACAGTAATATCTCCACATTGCAAGGTGCAATTCTGAAATTTTTTGCTTTTTCCTGTTAATCCTAGCATGATAAAGAAGATTCAAAGAGAGTGAGATGCCAGCTCCTTTCATTCAGTCAGTAGCTTCAAACATTTCTGGTATATGAAAAACATGTTTTTCAATGGCAAAAATCAATGAATATTGTAAATGCACAAACAGTAATATCTCCACATTGCAAGGTGCAATTCTGAAATTTTTTGCTTTTTCCTGCTAATCCTAGCATGATAAAGAAGATTCAAAGAGAGTGAGATGCCAGCTCCTTTCATTCAGTCAGTAGCTTCAAACATTTCTGGTATATGAAAAACATGTTTTTCAATGGCAAAAATCAATGAATATTGTAAATGCACAAACAGTAATATCTCCACATTGCAAGGTGCAATTCTGAAATTTTTTGCTTTTTCCTGCTAATCCTAGCATGATAAAGAAGATTCAAAGAGAGTGAGATGCCAGCTCCTTTCATTCAGTCAGTAGCTTCAAACATTTCTGGTATATGAAAAACATGTTTTTCAATGGCAAAAAACAATGAATATTGTAAATGCACAAACAGTAATATCTCCACATTGCACGGTGCAATTCTGAAATTTTTAGCTTTTTCCTGTTAATCCTAGCATGATAAAGAAGATTCAAAGAGAGTGAGATGCCAGCTCCTTTCATTCAGTCAGTAGCTTCAAACATTTCTGGTATATGAAAAACATGTTTTTCAATGGCAAAAATCAATGAATATTGTAAATGCACAAACAGTAATATCTCCACATTGCAAGGTGCAATTCTGAAATTTTTTGCTTTTTCCTGTTAATCCTAGCATGATAAAGAAGATTCAAAGAGAGTGAGATGCCAGCTCCTTTCATTCAGTCAGTAGCTTCAAACATTTCTGGTATATGAAAAACATGTTTTTCAATGGCAAAAATCAATGAATATTGTAAATGCACAAACAGTAATATCTCCACATTGCAAGGTGCAATTCTGAAATTTTTTGCTTTTTCCTGCTAATCCTAGCATGATAAAGAAGATTCAAAGAGAGTGAGATGCCAGCTCCTTTCATTCAGTCAGTAGCTTCAAACATTTCTGGTATATGAAAAACATGTTTTTCAATGGCAAAAATCAATGAATATTGTAAATGCACAAACAGTAATATCTCCACATTGCACGGTGCAATTCTGAAATTTTTAGCTTTTTCCTGTTAATCATAGCATGATAAAGAAGATTCAAAGAGTGAGATGCCAGCTCCTTTCATTCAGTCAGTAGCTTCAAACATTTCTGGTATATGAAAAACATGTTTTTCAATGGCAAAAATCAATGAATATTGTAAATGCACAAACAGTAATATCTCCACATTGCAAGGTGCAATTCTGAAATTTTTTGCTTTTTCCTGCTAATCCTAGCATGATAAAGAAGATTCAAAGAGAGTGAGATGCCAGCTCCTTTCATTCAGTCAGTAGCTTCAAACATTTCTGGTATATGAAAAACATGTTTTTCAATGGCAAAAATCAATGAATATTGTAAATGCACAAACAGTAATATCTCCACATTGCACGGTGCAATTCTGAAATTTTTAGCTTTTTCCTGTTAATCCTAGCATGATAAAGAAGATTCAAAGAGAGTGAGATGCCAGCTCCTTTCATTCAGTCAGTAGCTTCAAACATTTCTGGTATATGAAAAACATGTTTTTCAATGGCAAAAATCAATGAATATTGTAAATGCACAAACAGTAATATCTCCACATTGCAAGGTGCAATTCTGAAATTTTTTGCTTTTTCCTGTTAATCCTAGCATGATAAAGAAGATTCAAAGAGAGTGAGATGCCAGCTACTTTCATTCAGTCAGTAGCTTCAAACATTTCTGGTATATGAAAAACATGTTTTTCAATGGCAAAAATCAATGAATATTGTAAATGCACAAACAGTAATATCTCCACATTGCAAGGTGCAATTCTGAAATTTTTTGCTTTTTCCTGCTAATCCTAGCATGATAAAGAAGATTCAAAGAGAGTGAGATGCCAGCTCCTTTCATTCAGTCAGTAGCTTCAAACATTTCTGGTATATGAAAAACATGTTTTTCAATGGCAAAAATCAATGAATATTGTAAATGCACAAACAGTAATATCTCCACATTGCAAGGTGCAATTCTGAAATTTTTTGCTTTTTCCTGTTAATCCTAGCATGATAAAGAAGATTCAAAGAGAGTGAGATGCCAGCTCCTTTCATTCAGTCAGTAGCTTCAAACATTTCTGGTATATGAAAAACATGTTTTTCAATGGCAAAAATCAATGAATATTGTAAATGCACAAACAGTAATATCTCCACATTGCAAGGTGCAATTCTGAAATTTTTTGCTTTTTCCTGCTAATCCTAGCATGATAAAGATTCAAAGAGAGTGAGATGCCAGCTCCTTTCATTCAGTCAGTAGCTTCAAACATTTCTGGTATATGAAAAACATGTTTTTCAATGGCAAAAATCAATGAATATTGTAAATGCACAAACAGTAATATCTCCACATTGCACGGTGCAATTCTGAAATTTTTAGCTTTTTCCTGTTAATCCTAGCATGATAAAGAAGATTCAAAGAGAGTGAGATGCCAGCTCCTTTCATTCAGTCAGTAGCTTCAAACATTTCTGGTATATGAAAAACATGTTTTTCAATGGCAAAAATCAATGAATATTGTAAATGCACAAACAGTAATATCTCCACATTGCAAGGTGCAATTCTGAAATTTTTTGCTTTTTCCTGTTAATCCTAGCATGATAAAGAAGATTCAAAGAGAGTGAGATGCCAGCTCCTTTCATTCAGTCAGTAGCTTCAAACATTTCTGGTATATGAAAAACATGTTTTTCAATGGCAAAAATCAATGAATATTGTAAATGCACAAACAGTAATATCTCCACATTGCAAGGTGCAATTCTGAAATTTTTTGCTTTTTCCTCTAATCCTAGCATGATAAAGAAGATTCAAAGAGAGTGAGATGCCAGCTCCTTTCATTCAGTCAGTAGCTTCAAACATTTCTGGACGTTTTTCAATGGCAAAAATCAATGAATATTGTAAATGCACAAACAGTAATATCTCCACATTGCAAGGTGCAATTCTGAAATTTTTTGCTTTTTCCTGTTAATCCTAGCATGATAAAGAAGATTCAAAGAGAGTGAGATGCCAGCTCCTTTCATTCAGTCAGTAGCTTCAAACATTTCTGGTATATGAAAAACATGTTTTTCAATGGCAAAAATCAATGAATATTGTAAATGCACAAACAGTAATATCTCCACATTGCAAGGTGCAATTCTGAAATTTTTTGCTTTTTCCTGCTAATCCTAGCATGATAAAGAAGATTCAAAGAGAGTGAGATGCCAGCTCCTTTCATTCAGTCAGTAGCTTCAAACATTTCTGGTATATGAAAAACATGTTTTTCAATGGCAAAAGTCAATGAATATTGTAAATGCACAAACAGTAATATCTCCACATTGCAAGGTGCAATTCTGAAATTTTTTGCTTTTTCCTGCTAATCCTAGCATGATAAAGAAGATTCAAAGAGAGTGAGATGCCAGCTCCTTTCATTCAGTCAGTAGCTTCAAACATTTCTGGTATATGAAAAACATGTTTTTCAATGGCAAAAATCAATGAATATTGTAAATGCACAAACAGTAATATCTCCACATTGCAAGGCGCAATTCTGAAATTTTTTGCTTTTTCCTGCTCCTCTTAGCATGATAAAGAAGATTCAAAGAGAGTGAGATGCCAGCTCCTTTCATTCAGTCAGTAGCTTCAATCATTTCTGGACGTTTTTCAATGGCAAAAATCAATGAATATTGTAAATGCACAAACAGTAATTTCTCCGCATTGCAAGGTGCAATTCTGAAATTTTTTGCTTTTTCCTGCTCCTCTTAGCATGATAAAGAAGATTCAAAGAGAGTGAGGTGCCAGCTCCTTTCATTCAGTCAGTAGCTTCAAACATTTCTGGTATATGAATAACATGTTTTTCAATGGCAAAAATCAATGAATATTGTAAATGCACAAACAGTAATTTCTCCGCATTGCAAGGTGCAATTCTGAAATTTTTTGCTTTTTCCTGCTCCTCTTAACATGATAAAGAAGATTCAAAGAGAGTGAGATGCCAGCTCCTTTCATTCAGTCAGTAGCTTCAATCATTTCTGGACGTTTTTCAATGGCAAAAATCAATGAATATTGTAAATGCACAAACTGTAATTTCTCCGCATTGCAAGGTGCAATTCTGAAATTTTTTGCTTTTTCCTGCTCCTCTTAGCATGATAAAGAAGATTCAAAGAGAGTGAGATGCCAGCTCCTTTCATTCAGTCAGTAGCTTCAAACATTTCTGGTATATGAATAACATGATGTTTTTCAATGGCAAAAATCAATGAATATTGTAAATGCACAAACAGTAATATCTCCACATTGCAAGGTGCAATTCTGAAATTTTTTGCTTTTTCCTGCTAATCCTAGCATGATAAATAAGATTCAAAGAGAGTGAGATGCCAGCTCCTTTCATTCAGTCAGTAGCTTCAAACATTTCTGGACGTTTTTCAATGGCAAAAATCAATGAATATTGTAAATGCACAAACAGTAATATCTCCACATTGCAAGGTGCAATTCTGAAATTTTTTGCTTTTTCCTGTTAATCCTAGCATGATAAAGAAGATTCAAAGAGAGTGAGATGCCAGCTCCTTTCATTCAGTCAGTAGCTTCAAACATTTCTGGTATATGAAAAACATGTTTTTCAATGGCAAAAATCAATGAATATTGTAAATGCACAAACAGTAATATCTCCACATTGCAAGGTGCAATTCTGAAATGTTTTGCTTTTTCCTGCTAATCCTAGCATGATAAAGAAGATTCAAAGAGAGTGAGATGCCAGCTCCTTTCATTCAGTCAGTAGCTTCAAACATTTCTGGTATATGAAAAACATGTTTTTCAATGGCAAAAATCAATGAATATTGTAAATGCACAAACAGTAATATCTCCACATTGCAAGGTGCAATTCGGAAATTTTTTGCTTTTTCCTGCTAATCCTAGCATGATAAAGAAGATTCAAAGAGAGTGAGATGCCAGCTCCTTTCATTCAGTCAGTAGCTTCAAACATTTCTGGTATATGAATAACATGATGTTTTTCAATTGCAAAAATCAATGAATATTGTAAATGCACAAACAGTAATATCTCCACATTGCAAGGTGCAATTCTGAAATTTTTTGCTTTTTCCTGCTAATCCTAGCATGATAAAGAAGATTCAAAGAGAGTGAGATGCCAGCTCCTTTCATTCAGTCAGTAGCTTCAAACATTTCTGGACGTTTTTCAATGGCAAAAATCAATGAATATTGTAAATGCACAAACAGTAATATCTCCACATTGAAAGGTGCAATTCTGAAATTTTTTGCTTTTTCCTGTTAATCCTAGCATGATAAAGAAGATTCAAAGAGAGTGAGATGCCAGCTCCTTTCATTCAGTCAGTAGCTTCAAACATTTCTGGTATATGAAAAACATGTTTTTCAATGGCAAAAATCAATGAATATTGTAAATGCACAAACAGTAATATCTCCACATTGCAAGGTGCAATTCTGAAATTTTTTGCTTTTTCCTGTTAATCCTAGCATGATAAAGATGATTCAAAGAGAGTGAGATGCCAGCTCCTTTCATTCAGTCAGTAGCTTCAAACATTTCTGGTATATGAAAAACATGTTTTTCAATGGCAAAAATCAATGAATATTGTAAATGCACAAACAGTAATATCTCCACATTGCAAGGTGCAATTCTGAAATTTTTTGCTTTTTCCTGCTAATCCTAGCATGATAAAGAAGATTCAAAGAGAGTGAGATGCCAGCTCCTTTCATTCAGTCAGTAGCTTCAAACATTTCTGGACGTTTTTCAATGGCAAAAATCAATGAATATTGTAAATGCACAAACAGTAATATCTCCACATTGCAAGGTGCAATTCTGAAATTTTTTGCTTTTTCCTGTTAATCCTAGCATGATAAAGAAGATTCAAAGAGAGTGAGATGCCAGCTCCTTTCATTCAGTCAGTAGCTTCAAACATTTCTGGTATATGAAAAACATGTTTTTCAATGGCAAAAATCAATGAATATTGTAAATGCACAAACAGTAATATCTCCACATTGCAAGGTGCAATTCTGAAATTTTTTGCTTTTTCCTGCTAATCCTAGCATGATAAAGAAGATTCAAAGAGAGTGAGATGCCAGCTCCTTTCATTCAGTCAGTAGCTTCAAACATTTCTGGTATATGAAAAACATGTTTTTCAATGGCAAAAGTCAATGAATATTGTAAATGCACAAACAGTAATATCTCCACATTGCAAGGTGCAATTCTGAAATTTTTTGCTTTTTCCTGCTAATCCTAGCATGATAAAGAAGATTTAAAGAGAGTGAGATGCCAGCTCCTTTCATTCAGTCAGTAGCTTCAAACATTTCTGGTATATGAAAAACATGTTTTTCAATGGCAAAAATCAATGAATATTGTAAATGCACAAACAGTAATATCTCCACATTGCAAGGCGCAATTCTGAAATTTTTTGCTTTTTCCTGCTCCTCTTAGCATGATAAAGAAGATTCAAAGAGAGTGAGATGCCAGCTCCTTTCATTCAGTCAGTAGCTTCAATCATTTCTGGACGTTTTTCAATGGCAAAAATCAATGAATATTGTAAATGCACAAACAGTAATTTCTCCGCATTGCAAGGTGCAATTCTGAAATTTTTTGCTTTTTCCTGCTCCTCTTAGCATGATAAAGAAGATTCAAAGAGAGTGAGGTGCCAGCTCCTTTCATTCAGTCAGTAGCTTCAAACATTTCTGGTATATGAATAACATGTTTTTCAATGGCAAAAATCAATGAATATTGTAAATGCACAAACAGTAATTTCTCCGCATTGCAAGGTGCAATTCTGAAATTTTTTGCTTTTTCCTGCTCCTCTTAGCATGATAAAGAAGATTCAAAGAGAGTGAGATGCCAGCTCCTTTCATTCAGTCAGTAGCTTCAATCATTTCTGGACGTTTTTCAATGGCAAAAATCAATGAATATTGTAAATGCACAAACAGTAATTTCTCCGCATTGCAAGGTGCAATTCTGAAATTTTTTGCTTTTTCCTGCTCCTCTTAACATGATAAAGAAGATTCAAAGAGAGTGAGATGCCAGCTCCTTTCATTCAGTCAGTAGCTTCAATCATTTCTGGACGTTTTTCAATGGCAAAAATCAATGAATATTGTAAATGCACAAACTGTAATTTCTCCGCATTGCAAGGTGCAATTCTGAATTTTTTTCTTTTTCCTGCTCCTCTTAGCATGATAAAGAAGATTCAAAGAGAGTGAGATGCCAGCTCCTTTCATTCAGTCAGTAGCTTCAATCATTTCTGGACGTTTTTCAATGGCAAAAATCAATGAATATTGTAAATGCACAAACAGTAATTTCTGTGCATTGCAAGGTGCAATTCTGAAATTTTTTGCTTTTTCCTGCTCCTCTTAGCATGGTAAAGAAGATTCAAAGAGAGTGAGATGCCAGCTCCTTTCATTCAGTCAGTAGCTTCAAACATTTCTGGTATATGAATAACATGATGTTTTTCAATGACAAAAATCAATGAATATTGTAAATGCACAAACAGTAATTTCTCCGCATTGCAAGGTGCAAGTCTGAAATCTTTTGCTTTTTCCTGCTCCTCTTAGCATGATAAAGAAGGTTCAAAGAGAGTGAGATGCCAGCTCCTTTCATTCAGTTAGTAGCTTCAATCATTTCTGGACGTTTTTCAATGGCAAAAATCAATGAATATTGTAAATGCACAAACTGTAATTTCTCCGCATTGAAAGGTGCAATTCTGAAATTTTTTGCTTTTTCCTGCTCCCCTTAGCATGATAAAGAAGATTCAAAGAGAGTGAGATGCCAGCTCCTTTCATTCAGTCAGTAGCTTCAATCATTTCTGGACGTTTTTCAATGGCAAAAATCAATGAATATTGTAAATGCACAAACAGTAATTTCTCCGCATTGCAAGGTGCAATTCTGAAATTTTTTGCTTTTTCCTGCTCCTCTTAGCATGGTAAAGAATACTCAAAGAGAGTGAGATGCCAGCTCCTTTCATTCAGTCAGTAGCTTCAAACATTTCTGGTATATGAATAACATGATGTTTTTCAATGGCAAAAATCAATGAATATTGTAAATGCACAAACAGTAATTTCTCCGCATTGCAAGGTGCAAGTCTGAAATTTTTTGCTTTTTCCTGCTCCTCTTAGCATGATAAAGAAGATTCAAAGAGAGTGAGATGCCAGCTCCTTTCATTCAGTCAGTAGCTTCAAACATTTCTGGTATATGAATAACATGATGTTTTTCAATGGCAAAAATCAATGAATATTGTAAATGCACAAACAGTAATTTCTCCGCATTGCAAGGTGCAATTCTGAAATTTTTTGCTTTTTCCTGCTCCTCTTAGCATGATAAAGAAGATTCAAAGAGAGTGAGATGCCAGCTCCTTTCATTCAGTCAGTAGCTTCAATCATTTCTGGACGTTTTTCAATGGCAAAAATCAATGAATATTGTAAATGCACAAACAGTAATTTCTCCGCATTGCAAGGTGCAATTCTGAAATTTTTTGCTTTTTCCTGCTCCTCTTAGCATGATAAAGAAGATTCAAAGAGAGTGAGATGTCAGCTCCTTTCATTCAGTCAGTAGCTTCAAACATTTCTGGTATATGAATAACATGATGTTTTTCAATGGCAAAAATCAATGGATATTGTAAATGCACAAACAGTAATTTCTCCGCATTGCAAGGTGCAATTCTGAAATTTTTTGCTTTTTCCTGCTCCTCTTAGCATGATAAAGAAGATTCAAAGAGAGTGAGATGCCAGCTCCTTTCATTCAGTCAGTAGCTTCAATCATTTCTGGACGTATTTCAATGGCAAAAATCAATGAATATTGTAAATGCACAAACAGTAATTTCTCCGCATTGCAAGGTGCAATTCTGAAATTTTTTGCTTTTTCCTGCTCCTCTTAGCATGATAAAGAAGATTCAAAGAGAGTGAGATGCCAGCTCCTTTCATTCAGTCAGTAGCTTCAAACATTTCTGGTATATGAATAACATGTTTTTCAATGGCAAAAATCAATGAATATTGAAAATGCACAAACAGTAATTTCTCCGCATTGCAAGGTGCAATTCTGAAATTTTTTGCTTTTTCCTGCTCCTCTTAGCATGATAAAGAAGATTCAAAGAGAGTGAGATGCCAGCTCCTTTCGTTCAGTCAGTAGCTTCAATCATTTCTGGACGTTTTTCAATGGCAAAAATCATTGAATATTATAAATGCACAAACAGTAATTTCTCCGCATTGCAAGGTGCAATTCTGAAATTTTTTACTTTTTCCTGCTCCTCTTAGCATGATAAATAAGATTCAAAGAGAGTGAGATGCCAGCTCCTTTCATTCAGTCAGTAGCTTCAATCATTTCTGGTATATGAATAACATGATGTTTTTCAATGGCAAAAATCAATGAATATTGTAAATGCACAAACAGTAATTTCTCCGCATTGCAAGGTGCAATTCTGAAATTTTTTGCTTTTTCCTGCTCCTCGTAGCATGATAAAGAAGATTCAAAGAGAGTGAGATGCCAGCTCCTTTCATTCAGTCAGTAGCTTCAAACATTTCTGGGCGTTTTTCAATGGCAAAAATCAATGAATATTGTAAATGCACAAACAGTAATTTCTCCGCATTGCAAGGTGCAATTCTGAAATTTTTTGCTTTTTCCTGCTCCTCGTAGCATGATAAAGAAGATTCAAAGAGAGTGAGATGCCAGCTCCTTTCATTCAGTCAGTAGCTTCAATCATTTCTGGACGTTTTTCAATGGCAAAAATCAATGAATATTGTAAATGCACAAACAGTAATTTCTCCGCATTGCAAGGTGCAATTCTGAAATTTTTTGCTTTTTCCTGCTCCTCTTAGCATGATAAAGAAGATTCAAAGAGAGTGAGATGCCAGCTCCTTTCATTCAGTCAGTAGCTTCAATCATTTCTGGACGTTTTTCAATGGCAAAAATCAATGAATATTGTTAATGCACAAACAGTAATTTCTCCGCATTGCAAGGTGCAATTCTGAAATTTTTTGCTTTTTCCTGCTCCTCTTACAATGATAAAGAAGATTCAAAGAGAGTGAGATGCCAGCTCCTTTCATTCAGTCAGTAGCTTCAATCATTTCTGGACGTTTTTCAATGGCAAAAATCAATGAATATTGTAAATGCACAAACAGTAATTTCTCCGCATTGCAAGGTGCAATTCTGAAATTTTTTGCTTTTTCCTGCTCCTCTTAGCATGATAAAGAAGATTCAAAGAGAGTGAGATGCCAGCTCCTTTCATTCAGTCAGTAGCTTCAAACATTTCTGGTATATGAATAACATGATGTTTTTCAATGGCAAAAATCAATGAATATTGTAAATGCACAAACAGTAATTTATCCGCATTGCAAGGTGCAATTCTGAAATTTTTTGCTTTTTCCTGCTCCTCTTAGCATGATAAAGAAGATTCAAAGAGAGTGAGATGCCAGCTCCTTTTGTTCAGTCAGTAGCTTCAATCATTTCTGGACGTTTTTCAATGGCAAAAATCATTGAATATTATAAATGCACAAACAGTAATTTCTCCGCATTGCAAGGTGCAATTCTGAAATTTTTTACTTTTTCCTGCTCCTCTTAGCATGATAAAGAAGATTCAAAGAGAGTGAGATGCCAGCTCCTTTCATTCAGTCAGTAGCTTCAATCATTTCTGGTATATGAATAACATGATGTTTTTCAATGGCAAAAATCAATGAATATTGTAAATGCACAAACAGTAATTTCTCCGCATTGCAAGGTGCAATTCTGAAATTTTTTACTTTTTCCTGCTCCTCTTAGCATGATAAAGAAGATTCAAAGAGAGTGAGATGACAGCTCCTTTCATTCAGTCAGTAGCTTCAATCATTTCTGGACGTTTTTCAATGGCAAAAATCAATGAATATTGTAAATGCACAAACAGTAATTTCTCCGCATTGCAAGGTGCAATTCTGAAATTTTTTGCTTTTTCCTGCTCTTCTTAGCATGATAAACAAGATTCAAAGAGAGTGAGATGCCAGCTCCTTTCATTCAGTCAGTAGCTTCAATCATTTCTGGACGTTTTTCAATGGCAAAAATCAATGAATATTGTAAATGCACAAACAGTAATTTCTCCGCATTGCAAGGTGCAATTCTGAAATTTTTTGCTTTTTCCTGCTCCTCTTAGCATGATAAAGAAGATTCAAAGAGAGTGAGATGCCAGCTCCTTTCATTCAGTCAGTAGCTTCAAACATTTCTGGTATATGAATAACATGATGTTTTTCAATGGCAAAAATCAATGAATATTGTAAATGCACAAACAGTAATTTCTCAGCATTGCAAGGATCAATTCTGAAATTTTTTGCTTTTTCCTGCTCCTCTTAGCATGATAAAGAAGATTCAAAGAGAGTGAGATGCCAGCTCCTTTCATTCAGTCAGTAGCTTCAATCATTTCTGGACGTTTTTCAATTGCAAAAATCAATGAATATTGTAAATGCACAAACAGTAATATCTCCACATTGCAAGGTGCAATTCTGAAATTTTTTGCTTTTTCCTGCTAATCCTAGCATGATAAAGAAGATTCAAAGAGAGTGAGATGCCAGCTCCTTTCATTCAGTCAGTAGCTTCAAACATTTCTGGTATATGAAAAACATGTTTTTCAATGGCAAAAATCAATGAATATTGTAAATGCACAAACAGTAATATCTCCACATTGCACGGTGCAATTCTGAAATTTTTAGCTTTTTCCTGTTAATCCTAGCATGATAAAGAAGATTCAAAGAGAGTGAGATGCCAGCTCCTTTCATTCAGTCAGTAGCTTCAAACATTTCTGGTATATGAAAAACATGTTTTTCAATGGCAAAAATCAATGAATATTGTAAATGCACAAACAGTAATATCTCCACATTGCAAGGTGCAATTCTGAAATTTTTTGCTTTTTCCTGCTAATCCTAGCATGATAAAGAAGATTCAAAGAGAGTGAGATGCCAGCTCCTTTCATTCAGTCAGTAGCTTCAAACATTTCTGGTATATGAAAAACATGTTTTTCAATGGCAAAAATCAATGAATATTGTAAATGCACAAACAGTAATATCTCCACATTGCACGGTGCAATTCTGAAATTTTTAGCTTTTTCCTGTTAATCCTAGCATGATAAAGAAGATTCAAAGAGAGTGAGATGCCAGCTCCTTTCATTCAGTCAGTAGCTTCAAACATTTCTGGTATATGAAAAACATGTTTTTCAATGGCAAAAATCAATGAATATTGTAAATGCACAAACAGTAATATCTCCACATTGCAAGGTGCAATTCTGAAATTTTTTGCTTTTTCCTGTTAATCCTAGCATGATAAAGAAGATTCAAAGAGAGTGAGATGCCAGCTCCTTTCATTCAGTCAGTAGCTTCAAACATTTCTGGTATATGAAAAACATGTTTTTCAATGGCAAAAATCAATGAATATTGTAAATGCACAAACAGTAATATCTCCACATTGCAAGGTGCAATTCTGAAATTTTTTGCTTTTTCCTGCTAATCCTAGCATGATAAAGAAGATTCAAAGAGAGTGAGATGCCAGCTCCTTTCATTCAGTCAGTAGCTTCAAACATTTCTGGACGTTTTTCAATGGCAAAAATCAATGAATATTGTAAATGCACAAACAGTAATATCTCCACATTGCAAGGTGCAATTCTGAAATTTTTTGCTTTTTCCTGTTAATCCTAGCATGATAAAGAAGATTCAAAGAGAGTG
This sequence comes from Phyllobates terribilis, assembly GCF_046119375.1. Lineage (NCBI taxonomy): Eukaryota > Metazoa > Chordata > Amphibia > Anura > Dendrobatidae > Phyllobates > Phyllobates terribilis. Next base: position 194,934 of record NW_027364518.1, on the reverse strand, counting down.
AGATGCCAGCTCCTTTCATTCAGTCAGTAGCTTCAAACATTTCTGGTATATGAAAAACATGTTTTTCAATGGCAAAAATCAATGAATATTGTAAATGCACAAACAGTAATATCTCCACATTGCAAGGTGCAATTCTGAAATTTTTTGCTTTTTCCTGCTAATCCTAGCATGATAAAGAAGATTCAAAGAGAGTGAGATGCCAGCTCCTTTCATTCAGTCAGTAGCTTCAAACATTTCTGGTATATGAAAAACATGTTTTTCAATGGCAAAAGTCAATGAATATTGTAAATGCACAAACAGTAATATCTCCACATTGCAAGGTGCAATTCTGAAATTTTTTGCTTTTTCCTGCTAATCCTAGCATTATAAAGAAGATTTAAAGAGAGTGAGATGCCAGCTCCTTTCATTCAGTCAGTAGCTTCAAACATTTCTGGTATATGAAAAACATGTTTTTCAATGGCAAAAATCAATGAATATTGTAAATGCACAAACAGTAATATCTCCACATTGCAAGGCGCAATTCTGAAATTTTTTGCTTTTTCCTGCTCCTCTTAGCATGATAAAGAAGAGAGTGAGATGCCAGCTCCTTTCATTCAGTCAGTAGCTTCAATCATTTCTGGACGTTTTTCAATGGCAAAAATCAATGAATATTGTAAATGCACAAACAGTAATTTCTCCGCATTGCAAGGTGCAATTCTGAAATTTTTTGCTTTTTCCTGCTCCTCTTAGCATGATAAAGAAGATTCAAAGAGAGTGAGGTGCCAGCTCCTTTCATTCAGTCAGTAGCTTCAAACATTTCTGGTATATGAATAACATGTTTTTCAATGGCAAAAATCAATGAATATTGTAAATGCACAAACAGTAATTTCTCCGCATTGCAAGGTGCAATTCTGAAATTTTTTGCTTTTTCCTGCTCCTCTTAGCATGATAAAGAAGATTCAAAGAGAGTGAGATGCCAGCTCCTTTCATTCAGTCAGTAGCTTCAATCATTTCTGGACGTTTTTCAATGGCAAAAATCAATGAATATTGTAAATGCACAAACAGTAATTTCTCCGCATTGCAAGGTGCAATTCTGAAATTTTTTGCTTTTTCCTGCTCCTCTTAACATGATAAAGAAGATTCAAAGAGAGTGAGATGCCAGCTCCTTTCATTCAGTCAGTAGCTTCAATCATTTCTGGACGTTTTTCAATGGCAAAAATCAATGAATATTGTAAATGCACAAACTGTAATTTCTCCGCATTGCAAGGTGCAATTCTGAATTTTTTTCTTTTTCCTGCTCCTCTTAGCATGATAAAGAAGATTCAAAGAGAGTGAGATGCCAGCTCCTTTCATTCAGTCAGTAGCTTCAATCATTTCTGGACGTTTTTCAATGGCAAAAATCAATGAATATTGTAAATGCACAAACAGTAATTTCTGTGCATTGCAAGGTGCAATTCTGAAATTTTTTGCTTTTTCCTGCTCCTCTTAGCATGGTAAAGAAGATTCAAAGAGAGTGAGATGCCAGCTCCTTTCATTCAGTCAGTAGCTTCAAACATTTCTGGTATATGAATAACATGATGTTTTTCAATGACAAAAATCAATGAATATTGTAAATGCACAAACAGTAATTTCTCCGCATTGCAAGCTGCAAGTCTGAAATTTTTTGCTTTTTCCTGCTCCTCTTAGCATGATAAAGAAGATTCAAAGAGAGTGAGATGCCAGCTCCTTTCATTCAGTTAGTAGCTTCAATCATTTCTGGATGTTTTTCAATGGCAAAAATCAATGAATATTGTAAATGCACAAACTGTAATTTCTCCGCATTGCAAGGTGCAATTCTGAAATTTTTTGCTTTTTCCTGCTCCCCTTAGCATGATAAAGAAGATTCAAAGAGAGTGAGATGCCAGCTCCTTTCATTCAGTCAGTAGCTTCAATCATTTCTGGACGTTTTTCAATGGCAAAAATCAATGAATATTGTAAATGCACAAACAGTAATTTCTCCGCATTGCAAGGTGCAATTCTGAAATTTTTTGCTTTTTCCTGCTCCTCTTAGCATGGTAAAGAATACTCAAAGAGAGTGAGATGCCAGCTCCTTTCATTCAGTCAGTAGCTTCAAACATTTCTGGTATATGAATAACATGATGTTTTTCAATGGCAAAAATCAATGAATATTGTAAATGCACAAACAGTAATTTCTCCGCATTGCAAGGTGCAAGTCTGAAATTTTTTGCTTTTTCCTGCTCCTCTTAGCATGATAAAGAAGATTCAAAGAGAGTGAGATGCCAGCTCCTTTCATTCAGTCAGTAGCTTCAAACATTTCTGGTATATGAATAACATGATGTTTTTCAATGGCAAAAATCAATGAATATTGTAAATGCACAAACAGTAATTTCTCCGCATTGCAAGGTGCAATTCTGAAATTTTTTGCTTTTTCCTGCTCCTCTTAGCATGATAAAGAAGATTCAAAGAGAGTGAGATGCCAGCTCCTTTCATTCAGTCAGTAGCTTCAATCATTTCTGGACGTTTTTCAATGGCAAAAATCAATGAATATTGTAAATGCACAAACAGTAATTTCTCCGCATTGCAAGGTGCAATTCTGAAATTTTTTGCTTTTTCCTGCTCCTCTTAGCATGATAAAGAAGATTCAAAGAGAGTGAGATGCCAGCTCCTTTCATTCAGTCAGTAGCTTCAATCATTTCTGGACGTATTTCAATGGCAAAAATCAATGAATATTGTAAATGCACAAACAGTAATTTCTCCGCACTGCAAGGTGCAATTCTGAAATTTTTTGCTTTTTCCTGCTCCTCTTAGCATGATAAAGAAGATTCAAAGAGAGTGAGATGCCAGCTCCTTTCATTCAGTCAGTAGCTTCAAACATTTCTGGTATATGAATAACATGATGTTTTTCAATGGCAAAAATCAATGAATATTGTAAATGCACAAACAGTAATTTCTCCGCATTGCAAGGTGCAATTCTGAAATTTTTTGCTTTTTCCTGCTCCTCTTAGCATGATAAAGAAGATTCAAAGAGAGTGAGATGCCAGCTCCTTTCGTTCAGTCAGTAGCTTCAATCATTTCTGGACGTTTTTCAATGGCAAAAATCATTGAATATTATAAATGCACAAACAGTAATTTCTCCGCATTGCAAGGTGCAATTCTGAAATTTTTTACTTTTTCCTGCTCCTCTTAGCATGATAAATAAGATTCAAAGAGAGTGAGATGCCAGCTCCTTTCATTCAGTCAGTAGCTTCAATCATTTCTGGTATATGAATAACATGATGTTTTTCAATGGCAAAAATCAATGAATATTGTAAATGCACAAACAGTAATTTCTCCGCATTGCAAGGTGCAATTCTGAAATTTTTTGCTTTTTCCTGCTCCTCGTAGCATGATAAAGAAGATTCAAAGAGAGTGAGATGCCAGCTCCTTTCATTCAGTCAGTAGCTTCAAACATTTCTGGGCGTTTTTCAATGGCAAAAATCAATGAATATTGTAAATGCACAAACAGTAATTTCTCCGCATTGCAAGGTGCAATTCTGAAATTTTTTACTTTTTCCTGCTCCTCTTAGCATGATAAATAAGATTCAAAGAGAGTGAGATGCCAGCTCCTTTCATTCAGTCAGTAGCTTCAATCATTTCTGGTATATGAATAACATGATGTTTTTCAATGGCAAAAATCAATGAATATTGTAAATGCACAAACAGTAATTTCTCCGCATTGCAAGGTGCAATTCTGAAATTTTTTGCTTTTTCCTGCTCCTCGTAGCATGATAAAGAAGATTCAAAGAGAGTGAGATGCCAGCTCCTTTCATTCAGTCAGTAGCTTCAAACATTTCTGGGCGTTTTTCAATGGCAAAAATCAATGAATATTGTAAATGCACAAACAGTAATTTCTCCGCATTGCAAGGTGCAAGTCTGAAATTTTTTGCTTTTTCCTGCTCCTCTTAGCATGATAAAGAAGATTCAAAGAGAGTGAGATGCCAGCTCCTTTCATTCAGTTAGTAGCTTCAATCATTTCTGGACGTTTTTCAATGGCAAAAATCAATGAATATTGTAAATGCACAAACTGTAATTTCTCCGCATTGCAAGGTGCAATTCTGAAATTTTTTGCTTTTTCCTGCTCCCCTTAGCATGATAAAGAAGATTCAAAGAGAGTGAGATGCCAGCTCCTTTCATTCAGTCAGTAGCTTCAATCATTTCTGGACGTTTTTCAATGGCAAAAATCAATGAATATTGTAAATGCACAAACAGTAATTTCTCCGCATTGCAAGGTGCAATTCTGAAATTTTTTGCTTTTTCCTGCTCCTCTTAGCATGGTAAAGAATACTCAAAGAGAGTGAGATGCCAGCTCCTTTCATTCAGTCAGTAGCTTCAAACATTTCTGGTATATGAATAACATGATGTTTTTCAATGGCAAAAATCAATGAATATTGTAAATGCACAAACAGTAATTTCTCCGCATTGCAAGGTGCAAGTCTGAAATTTTTTGCTTTTTCCTGCTCCTCTTAGCATGATAAAGAAGATTCAAAGAGAGTGAGATGCCAGCTCCTTTCATTCAGTCAGTAGCTTCAAACATTTCTGGTATATGAATAACATGATGTTTTTCAATGGCAAAAATCAATGAATATTGTAAATGCACAAACAGTAATTTCTCCGCATTGCAAGGTGCAATTCTGAAATTTTTTGCTTTTTCCTGCTCCTCTTAGCATGATAAAGAAGATTCAAAGAGAGTGAGATGCCAGCTCCTTTCATTCAGTCAGTAGCTTCAATCATTTCTGGACGTTTTTCAATGGCAAAAATCAATGAATATTGTAAATGCACAAACAGTAATTTCTCCGCATTGCAAGGTGCAATTCTGAAATTTTTTGCTTTTTCCTGCTCCTCTTAGCATGATAAAGAAGATTCAAAGAGAGTGAGATGTCAGCTCCTTTCATTCAGTCAGTAGCTTCAAACATTTCTGGTATATGAATAACATGATGTTTTTCAATGGCAAAAATCAATGGATATTGTAAATGCACAAACAGTAATTTCTCCGCATTGCAAGGTGCAATTCTGAAATTTTTTGCTTTTTCCTGCTCCTCTTAGCATGATAAAGAAGATTCAAAGAGAGTGAGATGCCAGCTCCTTTCATTCAGTCAGTAGCTTCAATCATTTCTGGACGTATTTCAATGGCAAAAATCAATGAATATTGTAAATGCACAAACAGTAATTTCTCCGCATTGCAAGGTGCAATTCTGAAATTTTTTGCTTTTTCCTGCTCCTCTTAGCATGATAAAGAAGATTCAAAGAGAGTGAGATGCCAGCTCCTTTCATTCAGTCAGTAGCTTCAAACATTTCTGGTATATGAATAACATGATGTTTTTCAATGGCAAAAATCAATGAATATTGTAAATGCACAAACAGTAATTTCTCCGCATTGCAAGGTGCAATTCTGAAATTTTTTGCTTTTTCCTGCTCCTCTTAGCATGATAAAGAAGATTCAAAGAGAGTGAGATGCCAGCTCCTTTCGTTCAGTCAGTAGCTTCAATCATTTCTGGACGTTTTTCAATGGCAAAAATCATTGAATATTATAAATGCACAAACAGTAATTTCTCCGCATTGCAAGGTGCAATTCTGAAATTTTTTACTTTTTCCTGCTCCTCTTAGCATGATAAATAAGATTCAAAGAGAGTGAGATGCCAGCTCCTTTCATTCAGTCAGTAGCTTCAATCATTTCTGGTATATGAATAACATGATGTTTTTCAATGGCAAAAATCAATGAATATTGTAAATGCACAAACAGTAATTTCTCCGCATTGCAAGGTGCAATTCTGAAATTTTTTGCTTTTTCCTGCTCCTCGTAGCATGATAAAGAAGATTCAAAGAGAGTGAGATGCCAGCTCCTTTCATTCAGTCAGTAGCTTCAAACATTTCTGGGCGTTTTTCAATGGCAAAAATCAATGAATATTGTAAATGCACAAACAGTAATTTCTCCGCATTGCAAGGTGCAATTCTGAAATTTTTTGCTTTTTCCTGCTCCTCGTAGCATGATAAAGAAGATTCAAAGAGAGTGAGATGCCAGCTCCTTTCATTCAGTCAGTAGCTTCAATCATTTCTGGACGTTTTTCAATGGCAAAAATCAATGAATATTGTAAATGCACAAACAGTAATTTCTCCGCATTGCAAGGTGCAATTCTGAAATTTTTTGCTTTTTCCTGCTCCTCTTAGCATGATAAAGAAGATTCAAAGAGAGTGAGATGCCAGCTCCTTTCATTCAGTCAGTAGCTTCAATCATTTCTGGACGTTTTTCAATGGCAAAAATCAATGAATATTGTTAATGCACAAACAGTAATTTCTCCGCATTGCAAGGTGCAATTCTGAAATTTTTTGCTTTTTCCTGCTCCTCTTACAATGATAAAGAAGATTCAAAGAGAGTGAGATGCCAGCTCCTTTCATTCAGTCAGTAGCTTCAATCATTTCTGGACGTTTTTCAATGGCAAAAATCAATGAATATTGTAAATGCACAAACAGTAATTTCTCCGCATTGCAAGGTGCAATTCTGAAATTTTTTGCTTTTTCCTGCTCCTCTTAGCATGATAAAGAAGATTCAAAGAGAGTGAGATGACAGCTCCTTTCATTCAGTCAGTAGCTTCAATCATTTCTGGACGTTTTTCAATGGCAAAAATCAATGAATATTGTAAATGCACAAACAGTAATTTCTCCGCATTGCAAGGTGCAATTCTGAAATTTTTTGCTTTTTCCTGCTCTTCTTAGCATGATAAACAAGATTCAAAGAGAGTGAGATGCCAGCTCCTTTCATTCAGTCAGTAGCTTCAATCATTTCTGGACGTTTTTCAATGGCAAAAATCAATGAATATTGTAAATGCACAAACAGTAATTTCTCCGCATTGCAAGGTGCAATTCTGAAATTTTTTGCTTTTTCCTGCTCCTCTTAGCATGATAAAGAAGATTCAAAGAGAGTGAGATGCCAGCTCCTTTCATTCAGTCAGTAGCTTCAAACATTTCTGGTATATGAATAACATGATGTTTTTCAATGGCAAAAATCAATGAATATTGTAAATGCACAAACAGTAATTTCTCAACATTGCAAGGATCAATTCTGAAATTTTTTGCTTTTTCCTGCTCCTCTTAGCATGATAAAGAAGATTCAAAGAGAGTGAGATGCCAGCTCCTTTCATTCAGTCAGTAGCTTCAATCATTTCTGGACGTTTTTCAATTGCAAAAATCAATGAATATTGTAAATGCACAAACAGTAATTTCTCCGCATTGCAAGGTGCAATTCTGAAATTTTTTGCTTTTTCCTGCTCCTCTTAGCATGATAAAGACGATTCAAAGAGAGTGAGATGCCAGCTACTTTCATTCAGTCAGTAGCTTCAATCATTTCTGGTATATGAATAACATGATGTTTTTCAATGGCAAAAATCAATGAATATTGTAAATGCACAAACAGTAATTTCTCCGCATTGCAAGGTGCAATTCTGAATTTTTTTGCTTTTTCCTGCTGCTCATAGCATGATAAAGAAGATTCAAAGAGAGTGAGATGCCAGCTCCTTTCATTCACTCAGTAGCTTCAATCATTTCTGGTATATGAATAACATGATGTTTTTCAATGGCAAAAATCAATGAATATTGTAAATGCACAAACAGTAATTTATCCGCATTGCAAGGTGCAATTCTGAAATTTTTTGCTTTTTCCTGCTCCTCTTAGAATGATAAAGAAGATTCAAAGAGAGTGAGATGCCAGCTCCTTTCATTCAGTCAGTAGCTTCAATCATTTCTGGACGTTTTTCAATGGCAAAAATCAATGAATATTATAAATGCACAAACAGTAATTTCTCCGCATTGCAAGGTGCAATTCTGAAATTTTTTGCTTTTTCCTGCTCCTCTTAGCATGATAAAGAAGATTCAAAGAGAGTGAGATGCCAGCTCCTTTCATTCAGTCAGTAGCTTCAATCATTTCTGGTATATGAATAACATGATGTTTTTCAATGGCAAAAATCAATGAATTTTGTAAATGCACAAACAGTAATTTCTCCGCATTGCAAGGTGCAATTCTGAAATTTTTTGCTTTTTCCTGCTCCTCTTAGCATGATAAAGAAGATTCAAAGAGAGTGAGATGCCAGCTCCTTTCATTCAGTCAGTAGCTTCAATCATTTCTGGACGTTTTTCAATGGCAAAAATCATTGAATATTGTAAATGCACAAACAGTAATTTCTCCGCATTGCAAGGTGCAATTCTGAAATTTTTTACTTTTTCCTGCTCCTCTTAGCATGATAAAGAAGATTCAAAGAGAGTGAGATGCCAGCTCCTTTCATTCAGTCAGTAGCTTCAATCATTTCTGGTATATGAATAACATGATGTTTTTCAATCGCAAAAATCAATGAATATTGTAAATGCACAAACAGTAATTTCTCCGCATTGCAAGGTGCAATTCTGAAATTTTTTGCTTTTTCCTGCTCCTCTTAGCATGATAAAGAAGATTCAAAGAGAGTGAGATGCCAGCTCCTTTCATTCAGTCAGTAGCTTCAATCATTTCTGGACGTTTTTCAATGGCAAAAATCAATGAATATTGTAAATGCACAAACAGTAATTTCTCCGCATTGCAAGGTGCAATTCTGAAATTTTTTGCTTTTTCCTGCTCCTTTTAGCATGATAAAGAAGATTCAAAGAGAGTGAGATGCCATCTCCTTTCCTTCAGTCAGTAGCTTCAATCATTTCTGGTATATGAATAACATGATGTTTTTCAATGGCAAAAATCAATGAATTTTGTAAATGCACAAACAGTAATTTCTCCGCATTGCAAGGCGCAATTCTGAAATTTTTTGCTTTTTCCTGCTCCTCTTAGAATGATAAAGAAGATTCAAAGAGAGTGAGATGCCAGCTCCTTTCATTCAGTCAGTAGCTTCAATCATTTCTGGACATTTTTCAATGGCAAAAATCAATGAATATTGTAAATGCACAAACAGTAATTTCTCCGCATTGCAAGGTGCAATTCTGAAATTTTTTGCTTTTTTCTGCTCCTCTTAGCATGATAAAGAAGATTCAAAGAGAGTGAGATGCCAGCTCCTTTTATTCAGTCAGTAGCTTCAATCATTTCTGGACGTTTTTCAATGGCAAAAATCAATGAATATTGTAAATGCACAAACAGTAATTTCTCCGCATTGCAAGGTGCAATTCTGAAATTTTTTGCTTTTTCCTGCTCCTCTTAGCATGATAAAGAAGATTCAAAGAGAGTGAGGTGCCAGCTCCTTTCATTCAGTCAGGAGCTTCAAACATTTCTGGTATATGAATAACATGTTTTTCAATGGCAAAAATCAATGAATATTGTAAATGCACAAACAGTAATTTCTCCGCATTGCAAGGTGCAATTCTGAAATTTTTTGCTTTTTCCTGCTCCTCTTAGCATGATAAAGAAGATTCAAAGAGAGTGAGTTGCCAGCTCCTTTCATTCAGTCAGTAGCTTCAATCATTTCTGGACGTTTTTCAATGGCAAAAATCAATGAATATTGTAAATGCACAAACAGTAATTTCTCCGCATTGCAAGGTGCAATTCTGAAATTTTTTGCTTTTTCCTGCTCCTCTTAGCATGATAAAGAAGATTCAAAGAGAGTGAGATGCCAGCTCCTTTCATTCAGTCAGTAGCTTCAATCATTTCTGGACGTTTTTCAATGGCAAAAATCAATGAATATTGTAAATGCACAAACTGTAATTTCTCCGCATTGCAAGGTGCAATTCTGAAATTTTTTGCTTTTTCCTGCTCCTCTTAGCATGATAAAGAAGATTCAAAGAGAGTGAGATGCCAGCTCCTTTCATTCAGTCAGTAGCTTCAATCATTTCTGGACGTTTTTCAATGGCAAAAATCAATGAATATTGTAAATGCACAAACAGTAATTTCTCCGCATTGCAAGGTGCAATTCTGAAATTTTTTGCTTTTTCCTGCTCCTCTTAGCATGATAAAGAAGATTCAAAGAGAGTGAGATGCCAGCTCCTTTCATTCAGTCAGTAGCTTCAATCATTTCTGGACATTTTTCAATGGCAAAAATCAATGAATATTGTAAATGCACAAACAGTAATTTCTCCGCATTGCAAGGTGCAATTCTGAAATTTTTTGCTTTTTCCTGCTCCTCTTAGCATGATAAAGAAGATTCAAAGAGAGTGAGATGCCAGCTCCTTTCCTTCAGTCAGTAGCTTCAATCATTTCTGGTATATGAATAACATCATGTTTTTCAATGGCAAAAATCAATGAATTTTGTAAATGCACAAACAGTAATTTCTCCGCATTGCAAGGCGCAATTCTGAAATTTTTTGCTTTTTCCTGCTCCTCTTAGCATGATAAAGAAGATTCAAAGAGAGTGAGATGCCAGCTCCTTTCATTCAGTCAGTAGCTTCAATCATTTCTGGACATTTTTCAATGGCAAAAATCAATGAATATTGTAAATGCACAAACAGTAATTTCTCCGCATTGCAAGGTGCAATTCTGAAATTTTTTGCTTTTTCCTGCTCCTCTTAGCATGATAAAGAAGATTCAAAGAGAGTGAGATGCCAGCTCCCCTCATTCAGTCAGTAGCTTCAATCATTTCTGGACGTTTTTCAATGGCAAAAATCAATGAATATTGTAAATGCACAAACAGTAATTTCTCCGCATTGCAAGGTGCAATTCTGAAATTTTTTGCTTTTTCCTGCTCCTCTTAGCATGATAAAGAAGATTCAAAGAGAGTGAGGTGCCAGCTCCTTTCATTCAGTCAGGAGCTTCAAACATTTCTGGTATATGAATAACATGTTTTTCAATGGCAAAAATCAATGAATATTGTAAATGCACAAACAGTAATTTCTCCGCATTGCAAGGTGCAATTCTGAAATTTTTTGCTTTTTCCTGCTCCTCTTAGCATGATAAAGAAGATTCAAAGAGAGTGAGATGAGAGCTCCTTTCATTCAGTCAGTAGCTTCAATCATTTCTGGACGTTTTTCAATGGCAAAAATCAATTAATATTGTAAATGCACAAACAGTAATTTCTCCGCATTGCTAGGTGCAATTCTGAAATTTTTTGCTTTTTCCTGCTACTCTTAGCATGATAAAGAAGATTCAAAGAGAGTGAGATGCCAGCTCCTTTCATTCAGTCAGTAGCTTCAATCATTTCTGGACGTTTTTCAATGGCAAAAATCAATGAATATTGTAAATGCACAAACTGTAATTTCTCCGCATTGCAAGGTGCAATTCTGAAATTTTTTGCTTTTTCCTGCTCCTCTTAGCATGATAAAGAAGATGCAAAGAGAGTGAGATGCCAGCTCCTTTCATTCAGTCAGTAGCTTCAATCATTTCTGGACATTTTTCAATGGCAAAAATCAATGAATATTGTAAATGCACAAACAGTAATTTCTCCGCATTGCAAGGTGCAATTCTGAAATTTTTTGCTTTTTCCTGCTCCTCTTAGCATGATAAAGAAGATTCAAAGAGAGTGAGATGACAGCTCCTTTCATTCAGTCAGTAGCTTCAATCATTTCTGGACGTTTTTCAATGGCAAAAATCAATGAATATTGTAAATGCACAAACAGTAATTTCTCCGCATTGCAAGGTGCAATTCTGAAATTTTTTGCTTTTTCCTGCTCTTCTTAGCATGATAAACAAGATTCAAAGAGAGTGAGATGCCAGCTCCTTTCATTCAGTCAGTAGCTTCAATCATTTCTGGACGTTTTTCAATGGCAAAAATCAATGAATATTGTAAATGCACAAACAGTAATTTCTCCGCATTGCAAGGTGCAATTCTGAAATTTTTTGCTTTTTCCTGCTCCTCTTAGCATGATAAAGAAGATTCAAAGAGAGTGAGATGCCAGCTCCTTTCATTCAGTCAGTAGCTTCAAACATTTCTGGTATATGAATAACATGATGTTTTTCAATGGCAAAAATCAATGAATATTGTAAATGCACAAACAGTAATTTCTCAGCATTGCAAGGATCAATTCTGAAATTTTTTGCTTTTTCCTGCTCCTCTTAGCATGATAAAGAAGATTCAAAGAGAGTGAGATGCCAGCTCCTTTCATTCAGTCAGTAGCTTCAATCATTTCTGGACGTTTTTCAATTGCAAAAATCAATGAATATTGTAAATGCACAAACAGTAATTTCTCCGCATTGCAAGGTGCAATTCTGAAATTTTTTGCTTTTTCCTGCTCCTCTTAGCATGATAAAGACGATTCAAAGAGAGTGAGATGCCAGCTACTTTCATTCAGTCAGTAGCTTCAATCATTTCTGGTATATGAATAACATGATGTTTTTCAATGGCAAAAATCAATGAATATTGTAAATGCACAAACAGTAATTTCTCCGCATTGCAAGGTGCAATTCTGAATTTTTTTGCTTTTTCCTGCTGCTCATAGCATGATAAAGAAGATTCAAAGAGAGTGAGATGCCAGCTCCTTTCATTCACTCAGTAGCTTCAATCATTTCTGGTATATGAATAACATGATGTTTTTCAATGGCAAAAATCAATGAATATTGTAAATGCACAAACAGTAATTTATCCGCATTGCAAGGTGCAATTCTGAAATTTTTTGCTTTTTCCTGCTCCTCTTAGAATGATAAAGAAGATTCAAAGAGAGTGAGATGCCAGCTCCTTTCATTCAGTCAGTAGCTTCAATCATTTCTGGACGTTTTTTAATGGCAAAAATCAATGAATATTATAAATGCACAAACAGTAATTTCTCCGCATTGCAAGGTGCAATTCTGAAATTTTTTGCTTTTTCCTGCTCCTCTTAGCATGATAAAGAAGATTCAAAGAGAGTGAGATGCCAGCTCCTTTCATTCAGTCAGTAGCTTCAATCATTTCTGGTATATGAATAACATGATGTTTTTCAATGGCAAAAATCAATGAATTTTGTAAATGCACAAACAGTAATTTCTCCGCATTGCAAGGTGCAATTCTGAAATTTTTTGCTTTTTCCTGCTCCTCTTAGCATGATAAAGAAGATTCAAAGAGAGTGAGATGCCAGCTCCTTTCATTCAGTCAGTAGCTTCAATCATTTCTGGACGTTTTTCAATGGCAAAAATCATTGAATATTGTAAATGCACAAACAGTAATTTCTCCGCATTGCAAGGTGCAATTCTGAAATTTTTTACTTTTTCCTGCTCCTCTTAGCATGATAAAGAAGATTCAAAGAGAGTGAGATGCCAGCTCCTTTCATTCAGTCAGTAGCTTCAATCATTTCTGGTATATGAATAACATGATGTTTTTCAATCGCAAAAATCAATGAATATTGTAAATGCACAAACAGTAATTTCTCCGCATTGCAAGGTGCAATTCTGAAATTTTTTGCTTTTTCCTGCTCCTCTTAGCATGATAAAGAAGATTCAAAGAGAGTGAGATGCCAGCTCCTTTCATTCAGTCAGTAGCTTCAATCATTTCTGGACGTTTTTCAATGGCAAAAATCAATGAATATTGTAAATGCACAAACAGTAATTTCTCCGCATTGCAAGGTGCAATTCTGAAATTTTTTGCTTTTTCCTGCTCCTTTTAGCATGATAAAGAAGATTCAAAGAGAGTGAGATGCCAGCTCCTTTCCTTCAGTCAGTAGCTTCAATCATTTCTGGTATATGAATAACATGATGTTTTTCAATGGCAAAAATCAATGAATATTGTAAATGCACAAACAGTAATTTCTCCGCATTGCAAGGTGCAATTCTGAAATTTTTTGCTTTTTCCTGCTCCTCTTAGCATGATAAAGAAGATTCAAAGAGAGTGAGATGCCTGCTCCTTTCATTCAGTCAGTAGCTTCAATCATTTCTGGACGTTTTTCAATGGCAAAAATCAATGAATATTGTAAATGCACAAACAGTAATTTCTCCGCATTGCAAGGTGCAATTCTGAAATTTTTTGCTTTTTCCTGCTCCTTTTAGCATGATAAAGAAGATTCAAAGAGAGTGAGATGCCATCTCCTTTCCTTCAGTCAGTAGCTTCAATCATTTCTGGTATATGAATAACATGATGTTTTTCAATGGCAAAAATCAATGAATTTTGTAAATGCACAAACAGTAATTTCTCCGCATTGCAAGGCGCAATTCTGAAATTTTTTGCTTTTTCCTGCTCCTCTTAGAATGATAAAGAAGATTCAAAGAGAGTGAGATGCCAGCTCCTTTCATTCAGTCAGTAGCTTCAATCATTTCTGGACATTTTTCAATGGCAAAAATCAATGAATATTGTAAATGCACAAACAGTAATTTCTCCGCATTGCAAGGTGCAATTCTGAAATTTTTTGCTTTTTTCTGCTCCTCTTAGCATGATAAAGAAGATTCAAAGAGAGTGAGATGCCAGCTCCTTTTATTCAGTCAGTAGCTTCAATCATTTCTGGACGTTTTTCAATGGCAAAAATCAATGAATATTGTAAATGCACAAACAGTAATTTCTCAGCATTGCAAGGTGCAATTCAGAAATTTTTTGCTTTTTCCTGCTCCTCTTAGCATGATAAAGAAGATTCAAAGAGAGTGAGGTGCCAGCTCCTTTCATTCAGTCAGGAGCTTCAAACATTTCTGGTATATGAATAACATGTTTTTCAATGGCAAAAATCAATGAATATTGTAAATGCACAAACAGTAATTTCTCCGCATTGCAAGGTGCAATTCTGAAATTTTTTGCTTTTTCCTGCTCCTCTTAGCATGATAAAGAAGATTCAAAGAGAGTGAGATGCCAGCTCCTTTCATTCAGTCAGTAGCTTCAATCATTTCTGGACGTTTTTCAATGGCAAAAATCAATGAATATTGTAAATGCACAAACAGTAATTTCTCCGCATTGCAAGGTGCAATTCTGAAATTTTTTGCTTTTTCCTGCTCCTCTTAGCATGATAAAGAAGATTCAAAGAGAGTGAGATGCCAGCTCCTTTCATTCAGTCAGTAGCTTCAATCATTTCTGGACGTTTTTCAATGGCAAAAATCAATGAATATTGTAAATGCACAAACTGTAATTTCTCCGCATTGCAAGGTGCAATTCTGAAATTTTTTGCTTTTTCCTGCTCCTCTTAGCATGATAAAGAAGATTCAAAGAGAGTGAGATGCCAGCTCCTTTCATTCAGTCAGTAGCTTCAATCATTTCTGGACGTTTTTCAATGGCAAAAATCAATGAATATTGTAAATGCACAAACAGTAATTTCTCCGCATTGCAAGGTGCAATTCTGAAATTTTTTGCTTTTTCCTGCTCCTCTTAGCATGATAAAGAAGATTCAAAGAGAGTGAGATGCCAGCTCCTTTCATTCAGTCAGTAGCTTCAATCATTTCTGGACATTTTTCAATGGCAAAAATCAATGAATATTGTAAATGCACAAACAGTAATTTCTCCGCATTGCAAGGTGCAATTCTGAAATTTTTTGCTTTTTCCTGCTCCTCTTAGCATGATAAAGAAGATTCAAAGAGAGTGAGATGCCAGCTCCTTTCCTTCAGTCAGTAGCTTCAATCATTTCTGGTATATGAATAACATCATGTTTTTCAATGGCAAAAATCAATGAATTTTGTAAATGCACAAACAGTAATTTCTCCGCATTGCAAGGCGCAATTCTGAAATTTTTTGCTTTTTCCTGCTCCTCTTAGCATGATAAAGAAGATTCAAAGAGAGTGAGATGCCAGCTCCTTTCATTCAGTCAGTAGCTTCAATCATTTCTGGACATTTTTCAATGGCAAAAATCAATGAATATTGTAAATGCACAAACAGTAATTTCTCCGCATTGCAAGGTGCAATTCTGAAATTTTTTGCTTTTTCCTGCTCCTCTTAGCATGATAAAGAAGATTCAAAGAGAGTGAGATGCCAGCTCCCCTCATTCAGTCAGTAGCTTCAATCATTTCTGGACGTTTTTCAATGGCAAAAATCAATGAATATTGTAAATGCACAAACAGTAATTTCTCCGCATTGCAAGGTGCAATTCTGAAATTTTTTGCTTTTTCCTGCTCCTCTTAGCATGATAAAGAAGATTCAAAGAGAGTGAGGTGCCAGCTCCTTTCATTCAGTCAGGAGCTTCAAACATTTCTGGTATATGAATAACATGTTTTCAATGGCAAAAATCAATGAATATTGTAAATGCACAAACAGTAATTTCTCCGCATTGCAAGGTGCAATTCTGAAATTTTTTGCTTTTTCCTGCTCCTCTTAGCATGATAAAGAAGATTCAAAGAGAGTGAGATGAGAGCTCCTTTCATTCAGTCAGTAGCTTCAATCATTTCTGGACGTTTTTCAATGGCAAAAATCAATTAATATTGTAAATGCACAAACAGTAATTTCTCCGCATTGCTAGGTGCAATTCTGAAATTTTTTGCTTTTTCCTGCTACTCTTAGCATGATAAAGAAGATTCAAAGAGAGTGAGATGCCAGCTCCTTTCATTCAGTCAGTAGCTTCAATCATTTCTGGACGTTTTTCAATGGCAAAAATCAATGAATATTGTAAATGCACAAACTGTAATTTCTCCGCATTGCAAGGTGCAATTCTGAAATTTTTTGCTTTTTCCTGCTCCTCTTAGCATGATAAAGAAGATGCAAAGAGAGTGAGATGCCAGCTCCTTTCATTCAGTCAGTAGCTTCAATCATTTCTGGACATTTTTCAATGGCAAAAATCAATGAATATTGTAAATGCACAAACAGTAATTTCTCCGCATTGCAAGGTGCAATTCTGAAATTTTTTGCTTTTTCCTGCTCCTCTTAGCATGATAAAGAAGATTCAAAGAGAGTGAGATGCCAGCTCCTTTCATTCAGTCAGTAGCTTCAATCATTTCTGGACATTTTTCAATGGCAAAAATCAATGAATATTGTAAATGCACAAACAGTAATTTCTCCGCATTGCAAGGTGCAATTCTGAAATTTTTTGCTTTTTCCTGCTCCTCTTAGCATGATAAAGAAGATTCAAAGAGAGTGAGATGTCAGCTCCTTTCATTCAGTCAGTAGCTTCAAACATTTCTGGTATATGAATAACATGATGTTTTTCAATGGCAAAAATCAATGAATATTGTAAATGCACAAACAGTAATTTCTCCGCATTGCAAGGTGCAATTCTGAAATTTTTTGCTTTTTCCTGCTCCTCTTAGCATGATAAAGAAGATTCAAAGAGAGTGAGATGCCAGCTACTTTCATTCAGTCAGTAGCTTCAATCATTTCTGGTATATGAATAACATGATGTTTTTCAATGGCAAAAATCAATGAATTTTGTAAATGCACAAACAGTAATTTCTCAGCATTGCAAGGTGCAATTCTGAAATTTTTTGCTTTTTCCTGCTGCTCTTAGCATGATAAAGAAGATTCAAAGAGAGTGAGATGCCAGCTCCTTTCATTGTCAGTAGCTTCAATCATTTCTGGACGTTTTTCAATGGCAAAAATCAATGAATATTTTAAATGCACAAACAGTAATTTCTCCGCATTGCAAGGTGCAATTCTGAAATTTTTTGCTTTTTCCTGCTCCTCTTAGCATGATAAAGAAGATTCAAAGAGAGTGAGATGCCAGCTCCTTTCATTCAGTCAGTAGCTTCAATCATTTCTGGACGTTTTTCAATGGCAAAAATCAATGAATATTGTAAATGCACAAACAGTAATTTCTCCGCATTGCAAGGTGCAATTCTGAAATTTTTTGCTTTTTCCTGCTCCTCTTAGCCTGATAAAGAAGATTCAAAGAGAGTGAGATGCCAGCTCCTTTCATTCAGTCAGTAGCTTCAATCATTTCTGGACGTTTTTCAATGGCAAAAATCAATGAATATTGTAAATGCACAAACAGTAATTTCTCCGCATTGCAAGGTGCAATTCTGAAATTTTTTGCTTTTTCCTGCTCCTCTTAGCATGATAAAGAAGATTCAAAGAGAGTGAGATGTCAGCTCCTTTCATTCAGTCAGTAGCTTCAAACATTTCTGGTATATGAATAACATGATGTTTTTCAATGGCAAAAATCAATGAATATTGTAAATGCACAAACAGTAATTTCTCCGCATTGCAAGGTGCAATTCTGAAATTGTTTGCTTTTTCCTGCTCCTCTTAGCATGATAAAGAAGATTCAAAGAGAGTGAGATGCCAGCTCCTTTCATTCAGTCAGTAGCTTCAATCATTTCTGGTATATGAATAACATGATGTTTTTCAATGGCAAAAATCAAAGAATTTTGTAAATGCACAAACAGTAATTTCTCAGCATTGCAAGGTGCAATTCTGAAATTTTTTGCTTTTTCCTGCTCCTCTTAGCATGATAAAGAAGATTCAAAGAGAGTGAGATGCCAGCTCCTTTCATTGTCAGTAGCTTCAATCATTTCTGGACGTTTTTCAATGGCAAAAATCAATGAATATTGTAAATGCACAAACAGTAATTTCTCCGCATTGCAAGGTGCAATTCTGAAATTTTTTGCTTTTTCCTGCTCCTCTTAGCATTATGAAGAAGATTCAAAGAGAGTGAGATACCAGCTCCTTTCATTCAGTCAGTAGCTTCAAACATTTCTGGTATATGAATAACATGTTTTTCAATGGCAAAAATCAATGAATATTGTAAATGCACAAACAGTAATTTCTCCGCATTGCAAGGTGCAATTCTGAAATTTTTTACTTTTTCCTGCTCCTCTTAGCATGATAAAGAAGATTCAAAGAGAGTGAGATGCCAGCTCCTTTCGTTCAGTCAGTAGCTTCAATCATTTCTGGATGTTTTTCAATGGCAAAAATCATTGAATATTGTAAATGCACAAACAGTAATTTCTCCGCATTGCAAGGTGCAATTCTGAAATTTTTTACTTTTTCCTGCTCCTCTTAGCATGATAAAGAAGATTCAAAGAGAGTGAGATGCCATCTCCTTTCATTCAGTCAGTAGCTTCAATCATTTCTGGACGTTTTTCAATTGCAAAAATCAATGAATATTGTAAATGCACAAACAGTAATTTCTCCGCATTGCAAGGTGCAATTCTGAAATTTTTTGCTTTTTCCTGCTCCTCTTAGCATGATAAAGAAGATTCAAAGAGAGTGAGATGTCAGCTCCTTTCATTCAGTCAGTAGCTTCAAACATTTCTGGTATATGAATAACATGATGTTTTTCAATGGCAAAAATCAATGAATATTGTAAATGCACAAACAGTAATTTCTCCGCATTGCAAGGTGCAATTCTGAAATTTTTTGCTTTTTCCTGCTCCTCTTAGCATGATAAAGAAGATTCAAAGAGAGTGAGATGCCAGCTCCTTTCATTCAGTCAGTAGCTTCAATCATTTCTGGTATATGAATAACATGATGTTTTTCAATGGCAAAAATCAAAGAATTTTGTAAATGCACAAACAGTAATTTCTCAGCATTGCAAGGTGCAATTCTGAAATTTTTTGCTTTTTCCTGCTCCTCTTAGCATGATAAAGAAGATTCAAAGAGAGTGAGATGCCAGCTCCTTTCATTGTCAGTAGCTTCAATCATTTCTGGACGTTTTTCAATGGCAAAAATCAATGAATATTGTAAATGCACAAACAGTAATTTCTCCGCATTGCAAGGTGCAATTCTGAAATTTTTTGCTTTTTCCTGCTCCTCTTAGCATTATGAAGAAGATTCAAAGAGAGTGAGATACCAGCTCCTTTCATTCAGTCAGTAGCTTCAAACATTTCTGGTATATGAATAACATGTTTTTCAATGGCAAAAATCAATGAATATTGTAAATGCACAAACAGTAATTTCTCCGCATTGCAAGGTGCAATTCTGAAATTTTTTACTTTTTCCTGCTCCTCTTAGCATGATAAAGAAGATTCAAAGAGAGTGAGATGCCAGCTCCTTTCGTTCAGTCAGTAGCTTCAATCATTTCTGGATGTTTTTCAATGGCAAAAATCATTGAATATTGTAAATGCACAAACAGTAATTTCTCCGCATTGCAAGGTGCAATTCTGAAATTTTTTGCTTTTTCCTGCTCCTCTTAGCATGATAAAGAAGATTCAAAGAGAGTGAGATGCCAGCTCCTTTCATTCAGTCAGTAGCTTCAATCATTTCTGGACGTTTTTCAATGGCAAAAATCAATGAATATTGTAAATGCACAAACAGTAATTTCTCCGCATTGCAAGGTGCAATTCTGAAATTTTTTGCTTTTTCCTGCTCCTTTTAGCATGATAAACAAGATTCAAAGAGAGTGAGATGCCAGCTCCTTTCATTCAGTCAGTAGCTTCAATCATTTATGGACGTTTTTCAATTGCAAAAATCATTGAATATTGTAAATGCACAAACAGTAATTTCTCCGCATTGCAAGGTGCAATTCTGAAATTTTTTACTTTTTCCTGCTCCTCTTAGCATGATAAAGAAGATTCAAAGAGAGTGAGATGCCAGCTCCTTTCATTCAGTCAGTAGCTTCAATCATTTCTGGTATATGAATAACATGATGTTTTTCAATCGCAAAAATCAATGAATATTGTAAATGCACAAACAGTAATTTCTCCGCATTGCAAGGTGCAATTCTGAAATTTTTTGCTTTTTCCTGCTCCTCTTAGCATGATAAAGAAGATTCAAAGAGAGTGAGATGCCAGCTCCTTTCATTCAGTCAGTAGCTTCAATCATTTCCGGACGTTTTTCAATGGCAAAAATCAATGAATATTGTAAATGCACAAACAGTAATTTCTCCGCATTGCAAGGTGTAATTCTGAAATTTTTTGCTTTTTCCTGCTCCTCTTAGCATGATAAAGAAGATTCAAAGAGAGTGAGATGCCAGCTCCTTTCCTTCAGTCAGTAGCTTCAATCATTTCTGGTATATGAATAACATGATGTTTTTCAATGGCAAAAATCAATGAATTTTGTAAATGCACAAACAGTAATTTCTCCGCATTGCAAGGCGCAATTCTGAAATTTTTTGCTTTTTCCTGCTCCTCTTAGCATGATAAAGAAGATTCAAAGAGAGTGAGATGCTAGCTCCTTTCATTCAGTCAGTAGCTTCAATCATTTCTGGACGTTTTTCAATGGCAAAAATCAATGAATATTGTAAATGCACAAACAGTAATTTCTCCGCATTGCAAGGTGCAATTCTGAAATTTTTTGCTTTTTCCTGCTCCTCTTAGCATGATAAACAAGATTCAAAGAGAGTGAGGTGCCAGCTCCTTTCATTCAGTCAGGAGCTTCAAACATATCTGGTATATGAATAACATGTTTTTCAATGGCAAAAATCAATGAATATTGTAAATGCACAAACAGTAATTTCTCCGCATTGCAAGGTGCAATTCTGAAATTTTTTGCTTTTTCCTGCTCCTCTTAGCATGATAAAGAAGATTCAAAGAGAGTGAGATGCCAGCTCCTTTCATTCAGTCAGTAGCTTCAATCATTTCTGGACATTTTTCAATGGCAAAAATCAATGAATATTGTAAATGCACAAACAGTAATTTCTCCGCATTGCAAGGTGCAATTCTGAAATTTTTTGCATTTTCCTGCTCCTCTTAGCATGATAAAGAAGATTCAAAGAGAGTGAGATGCCAGCTCCTTTCATTCAGTCAGTAGCTTCAATCATTTCTGGACGTTTTTCAATGGCAAAAATCAATGAATATTGTAAATGCACAAACTGTAATTTCTCCGCATTGCAAGGTGCAATTCTGAAATTATTTGCTTTTTCCTGCTCCTCTTAGCATGATAAAGAAGATTCAAAGAGAGTGAGATGCCAGCTCCTTTCATTCAGTCAGTAGCTTCAATCATTTCTGGACGTTTTTCAATGGCAAAAATCAATGAATATTGTAAATGCACAAACAGTAATTTCTCCGCATTGCAAGGTGCAATTCTGAAATTTTTTGCTTTTTCCTGCTCCTCTTAGCATGATAAAGAAGATTCAAAGAGAGTGAGATGCCAGCTCCTTTCATTCAGTCAGTAGCTTCAATCATTTCTGGACGTTTTTCAATGGCAAAAATCAATGAATATTGTAAATGCACAAACAGTAATTTCTCCGCATTGCAAGGTGCAATTCTGAAATTTTTTGCTTTTTCCTGCTCCTCTTAGCATGATAAAGAAGATTCAAAGAGAGTGAGATGCCAGCTCCTTTCATTCAGTCAGTAGCTTCAATCATTTCTGGTATATGAATAACATGATGTTTTTCAATGGCAAAAATCAATGAATTTTGTAAATGCACAAACAGTAATTTCTCAGCATTGCAAGGTGCAATTCTGAAATTTTTTGCTTTTTCCTGCTCCTCTTAGCATGATAAAGAAGATTCAAAGAGAGTGAGATGCCAGCTCCTTTCATTGTCAGTAGCTTCAATCATTTCTGGACGTTTTTCAATGGCAAAAATCAATGAATATTGTAAATGCACAAACAGTAATTTCTCCGCATTGCAAGGTGCAATTCTGAAATTTTTTGCTTTTTCCTGCTCCTCTTAGCATTATGAAGAAGATTCAAAGAGAGTGAGATACCAGCTCCTTTCATTCAGTCAGTAGCTTCAAACATTTCTGGTATATGAATAACATGATGTTTTTCAATGGCAAAAATCAATGAATATTGTAAATGCACAAACAGTAATTTCTCCGCATTGCAAGGTGCAATTCTGAAATTTTTTGCTTTTTCCTGCTCCTCTTAGCATGATAAAGAAGATTCAAAGAGAGTGAGATGCCAGCTCCTTTAGTTCAGTCAGTAGCTTCAATCATTTCTGGATGTTTTTCAATGGCAAAAATCATTGAATATTGTAAATGCACAAACAGTAATTTCTCCGCATTGCAAGGTGCAATTCTGAAATTTTTTACTTTTTCCTGCTCCTCTTAGCATGATAAAGAAGATTCAAAGAGAGTGAGATGCCAGCTCCTTTCCTTCAGTCAGTAGCTTCAATCATTTCTGGCATATGAATAACATGATGTTTTTCAATGGCAAAAATCAATGAATTTTGTAAATGCACAAACAGTAATTTCTCCGCATTGCAAGGCGCAATTCTGAAATTTTTTGCTTTTTCCTGCTCCTCTTAGCATGATAAAGAAGATTCAAAGAGAGTGAGATGCCAGCTCCTTTCATTCAGTCAGTAGCTTCAATCATTTCTGAACATTTTTCAATGGCAAAAATCAATGAATATTGTAAATGCACAAACAGTAATTTCTCCGCATTGCAAGGTGCAATTCTGAAATTTTTTGCTTTTTCCTGCTCCTCTTAGCATGATAAAGAAGATTCAAAGAGAGTGAGATGACAGCTCCTTTCATTCAGTCAGTAGCTTCAATCATTTCTGGACGTTTTTCAATGGCAAAAATCAATGAATATTGTAAATGCACAAACAGTAATTTCTCCGCATTGCAAGGTGCAATTCTGAAATTTTTTGCTTTTTCCTGCTCCTCTCAGCATGATAAAGAAGATTCAAAGAGAGTGAGGTGCCAGCTCCTTTCATTCAGTCAGGAGCTTCAAACATTTCTGGTATATGAATAACATGTTTTTCAATGGCAAAAATCAATGAATATTGTAAATGCACAAACAGTAATTTCTCCGCATTGCAAGGTGCAATTCTGAAATTTTTTGCTTTTTCCTGCTCCTCTTAGCATGATAAAGAAGATTCAAAGAGAGTGAGATGCCAGCTCCTTTCATTCAGTCAGTAGCTTCAATCATTTCTGGACGTTTTTCAATGGCAAAAATCAATGAATATTGTAAATGCACAAACAGTAATTTCTCCGCATTGCAAGGTGCAATTCTGAAATTTTTTGCTTTTTCCTGCTCCTCTTAGCATGATAAAGAAGATTCAAAGAGAGTGAGATGCCAGCTCCTTTCATTCAGTCAGTAGCTTCAATCATTTCTGGACGTTTTTCAATGGCAAAAATCAATGAATATTGTAAATGCACAAACAGTAATTTCTCCGCATTGCAAGGTGCAATTCTGAAATTTTTTGCTTTTTCCTGCTCCTCTTAGCATGATAAAGAAGATTCAAAGAGAGTGAGATGCCAGCTCCTTTCCTTCAGTCAGTAGCTTCAATCATTTCTGGCATATGAATAACATGATGTTTTTCAATGGCAAAAATCAATGAATTTTGTAAATGCACAAACAGTAATTTCTCCGCATTGCAAGGCGCAATTCTGAAATTTTTTGCTTTTTCCTGCTCCTCTTAGCATGATAAAGAAGATTCAAAGAGAGTGAGATGCCAGCTCCTTTCATTCAGTCAGTAGCTTCAATCATTTCTGGACATTTTTCAATGGCAAAAATCAATGAATATTGTAAATGCACAAACAGTAATTTCTCCGCATTGCAAGGTGCAATTCTGAAATTTTTTGCTTTTTCCTACTCCTCTTAGCATGATAAAGAAGATTCAAAGAGAGTGAGATGACAGCTCCTTTCATTCAGTCAGTAGCTTCAATCATTTCTGGACGTTTTTCAATGGCAAAAATCAATGAATATTGTAAATGCACAAACAGTAATTTCTCCGCATTGCAAGGTGCAATTCTGAAATTTTTTGCTTTTTCCTGCTCCTCTTAGCATGATAAAGAAGATTCAAAGAGAGTGAGGTGCCAGCTCCTTTCATTCAGTCAGGAGCTTCAAACATTTCTAGTATATGAATAACATGTTTTTCAATGGCAAAAATCAATGAATATTGTAAATGCACAAACAGTAATTTCTCCGCATTGCAAGGTGCAATTCTGAAATTTTTTGCTTTTTCCTGCTCCTCTTAGCATGATAAAGAAGATTCAAAGAGAGTGAGATGCCAGCTCCTTTCATTCAGTCAGTAGCTTCAATCATTTCTGGACGTTTTTCAATGGCAAAAATCAATGAATATTGTAAATGCACAAACAGTAATTTCTCCGCATTGCAAGGTGCAATTCTGAAATTTTTTGCTTTTTCCTGCTCCTCTTAGCATGATAAAGAAGATTCAAAGAGAGTGAGATGCCAGCTCCTTTCATTCAGTCAGTAGCTTCAATCATTTCTGGACGTTTTTCAATGGCAAAAATCAATGAATATTGTAAATGCACAAACAGTAATTTCTCCGCATTGCAATGTGCAATTCTGAAATTTTTTGCTTTTTCCTGCTCCTCTTAGCATGATAAAGAAGATTCAAAGAGAGTGAGATGCCAGCTCCTTTCATTCAGTCAGTAGCTTCAAACATTTCTGGTATATGAATAACATGATGTTTTTCAATGGCAAAAATCAATGAATATTGTAAATGCACAAACAGTAATTTCTCCGCATTGCAAGGTGCAATTCTGAAATTTTTTGCTTTTTTCTGCTCCTCTTAGCATGATAAAGAAGATTCAAAGAGAGTGAGATGCCAGCTCCTTTCGTTCAGTCAGTAGCTTCAATCATTTCTGGACGTTTTTCAATGGCAAAAATCATTGAATATTATAAATGCACAAACAGTAATTTCTCCGCATTGCAAGGTGCAATTCTGAAATTTTTTACTTTTTCCTGCTCCTCTTAGCATGATAAAGAAGATTCAAAGAGAGTGAGATGCCAGCTCCTTTCATTCAGTCAGTAGCTTCAATCATTTCTGGTATATGAATAACATGATGTTTTTCAATGGCAAAAATCAATGAATATTGTAAATGCACAAACAGTAATTTCTCCGCATTGCAAGGTGCAATTCTGAAATTTTTTGCTTTTTCCTGCTCCTCTTAGCATGATAAAGAAGATTCAAAGAGAGTGAGATGCCAGCTCCTTTCATTCAGTCAGTAGCTTCAATCATTTCTGGACGTTTTTCAATGGCAAAAATCAATGAATATTGTAAATGCACAAACAGTAATTTCTCCGCATTGCAAGGTGCAATTCTGAAATTTTTTGCTTTTTCCTGCTCCTCTTAGCATGATAAATAAGATTCAAAGAGAGTGAGATGCCAGCTCCTTTCATTCAGTCAGTAGCTTTAATCATTTCTGGACGTTTTTCAATGGCAAAAATCAATGAATATTGTAAATGCACAAACAGTAACTTCTCCGCATTGCAAGGTGCAATTCTGAAATTTTTTGCTTTTTCCTGCTCCTCTTAGCATTATGAAGAAGATTCAAAGAGAGTGAGATACCAGCTCCTTTCATTCAGTCAGTAGCTTCAAACATTTCTGGTATATGAATAACATGATGTTTTTCAATGGCAAAAATCAATGAATATTGTAAATGCACAAACAGTAATTTCTCCGCATTGCAAGGTGCAATTCTGAAATTTTTTGCTTTTTCCTGCTCCTCTTAGCATGATAAAGAAGATTCAAAGAGAGTGAGATGCCAGCTCCTTTAGTTCAGTCAGTAGCTTCAATCATTTCTGGATGTTTTTCAATGGCAAAAATCATTGAATATTGTAAATGCACAAACAGTAATTTCTCCGCATTGCAAGGTGCAATTCTGAAATTTTTTACTTTTTCCTGCTCCTCTTAGCATGATAAAGAAGATTCAAAGAGAGTGAGATGCCAGCTCCTTTCATTCAGTCAGTAGCTTCAATCATTTCTGGTATATGAATAACATGATGTTTTTCAATCGCAAAAATCAATGAATATTGTAAATGCACAAACAGTAATTTCTCCGCATTGCAAGGTGCAATTCTGAAATTTTTTGCTTTTTCCTGCTCCTCTTAGCATGATAAAGAAGATTCAAAGAGAGTGAGATGCCAGCTCCTTTCATTCAGTCAGTAGCTTCAATCATTTCTGGACGTTTTTCAATGGCAAAAATCAATGAATATTGTAAATGCACAAACAGTAATTTCTCCGCATTGCAAGGTGCAATTCTGAAATTTTTTGCTTTTTCCTGCTCCTCTTAGCATGATAAAGAAGATTCAAAGAGAGTGAGATGCCAGCTCCTTTCATTCAGTCAGTAGCTTCAATCATTTCTGGACGTTTTTCAATGGCAAAAATCAATGAATATTGTAAATGCACAAACAGTAATTTCTCCGCATTGCAAGGTGCAATTCTGAAATTTTTTGCTTTTTCCTGCTCCTCTTAGCATGATAAAGAAGATTCAAAGAGAGTGAGATGCCAGCTCCTTTCCTTCAGTCAGTAGCTTCAATCATTTCTGGCATATGAATAACATGATGTTTTTCAATGGCAAAAATCAATGAATTTTGTAAATGCACAAACAGTAATTTCTCCGCATTGCAAGGCGCAATTCTGAAATTTTTTGCTTTTTCCTGCTCCTCTTAGCATGATAAAGAAGATTCAAAGAGAGTGAGATGCCAGCTCCTTTCATTCAGTCAGTAGCTTCAATCATTTCTGGACATTTTTCAATGGCAAAAATCAATGAATATTGTAAATGCACAAACAGTAATTTCTCCGCATTGCAAGGTGCAATTCTGAAATTTTTTGCTTTTTCCTGCTCCTCTTAGCATGATAAAGAAGATTCAAAGAGAGTGAGATGACAGCTCCTTTCATTCAGTCAGTAGCTTCAATCATTTCTGGACGTTTTTCAATGGCAAAAATCAATGAATATTGTAAATGCACAAACAGTAATTTCTCCGCATTGCAAGGTGCAATTCTGAAATTTTTTGCTTTTTCCTGCTCCTCTTAGCATGATAAAGAAGATTCAAAGAGAGTGAGGTGCCAGCTCCTTTCATTCAGTCAGGAGCTTCAAACATTTCTGGTATATGAATAACATGTTTTTCAATGGCAAAAATCAATGAATATTGTAAATGCACAAACAGTAATTTCTCCGCATTGCAAGGTGCAATTCTGAAATTTTTTGCTTTTTCCTGCTCCTCTTAGCATGATAAAGAAGATTCAAAGAGAGTGAGATGCCAGCTCCTTTCATTCAGTCAGTAGCTTCAATCATTTCTGGACGTTTTTCAATGGCAAAAATCAATGAATATTGTAAATGCACAAACAGTAATTTCTCCGCATTGCAAGGTGCAATTCTGAAATTTTTTGCTTTTTCCTGCTCCTCTTAGCATGATAAAGAAGATTCAAAGAGAGTGAGATGCCAGCTCCTTTCATTCAGTCAGTAGCTTCAATCATTTCTGGACGTTTTTCAATGGCAAAAATCAATGAATATTGTAAATGCACAAACAGTAATTTCTCCGCATTGCAATGTGCAATTCTGAAATTTTTTGCTTTTTCCTGCTCCTCTTAGCATGATAAAGAAGATTCAAAGAGAGTGAGATGCCAGCTCCTTTCATTCAGTCAGTAGCTTCAAACATTTCTGGTATATGAATAACATGATGTTTTTCAATGGCAAAAATCAATGAATATTGTAAATGCACAAACAGTAATTTCTCCGCATTGCAAGGTGCAATTCTGAAATTTTTTGCTTTTTTCTGCTCCTCTTAGCATGATAAAGAAGATTCAAAGAGAGTGAGATGCCAGCTCCTTTCGTTCAGTCAGTAGCTTCAATCATTTCTGGACGTTTTTCAATGGCAAAAATCATTGAATATTATAAATGCACAAACAGTAATTTCTCCGCATTGCAAGGTGCAATTCTGAAATTTTTTACTTTTTCCTGCTCCTCTTAGCATGATAAAGAAGATTCAAAGAGAGTGAGATGCCAGCTCCTTTCATTCAGTCAGTAGCTTCAATCATTTCTGGTATATGAATAACATGATGTTTTTCAATGGCAAAAATCAATGAATATTGTAAATGCACAAACAGTAATTTCTCCGCATTGCAAGGTGCAATTCTGAAATTTTTTGCTTTTTCCTGCTCCTCTTAACATGATAAAGAAGATTCAAAGAGAGTGAGATGCCAGCTCCTTTCATTCAGTCAGTAGCTTCAATCATTTCTGGACGTTTTTCAATGGCAAAAATCAATGAATATTGTAAATGCACAAACAGTAATTTCTCCGCATTGCAAGGTGCAATTCTGAAATTTTTTGCTTTTTCCTGCTCCTCTTAGCATGATAAATAAGATTCAAAGAGAGTGAGATGCCAGCTCCTTTCATTCAGTCAGTAGCTTTAATCATTTCTGGACGTTTTTCAATGGCAAAAATCATTGAATATTGTAAATGCACAATCAGTAATTTCTCCGCATTGCAAGGTGCAATTCTGAAATTTTTTACTTTTTCCTGCTCCTCTTAGCATGATAAAGAAGATTCAAAGAGAGTGAGATGCCAGCTCCTTTCATTCAGTCAGTAGCTTCAATCATTTCTGGTATATGAATAACATGATGTTTTTCAATCGCAAAAATCAATGAATATTGTAAATGCACAAACAGTAATTTCTCCGCATTGCAAGGTGCAATTCTGAAATTTTTTGCTTTTTCCTGCTCCTCTTAGCATGATAAAGAAGATTCAAAGAGAGTGAGATGCCAGCTCCTTTCATTCAGTCAGTAGCTTCAATCATTTCTGGACGTTTTTCAATGGCAAAAACCAATGAATATTGTAAATGCACAAACAGTAATTTCTCCGCATTGCAAGGTGCAATTCTGAAATTTTTGCTTTTTCCTGCTCCTCTTAGCATGATAAAGAAGATTCAAAGAGAGTGAGATGCCAGATCCTTTCCTTCAGTCAGTAGCTTCAATCATTTCTGGTATATGAATAACATGATGTTTTTCAATGGCAAAAATCAATGAATTTTGTAAATGCACAAACAGTAATTTCTCCGCATTGCAAGGCGCAATTCTGAAATTTTTTGCTTTTTCCTGCTCCTCTTAGCATGATAAAGAAGATTCAAAGAGAGTGAGATGCCAGCTCCTTTCATTCAGTCAGTAGCTTCAATCATTTCTGGACATTTTTCAATGGCAAAAATCAATGAATATTGTAAATGCACAAACAGTAATTTCTCCGCATTGCAAGGTGCAATTCTGAAATTTTTTGCTTTTTCCTGCTCCTCTTAGCATGATAAAGAAAATTCAAAGAGAGTGAGATGCCAGCTCCTTTCATTCAGTCAGTAGCTTCAATCATTTCTGGACGTTTTTCAATGGCAAAAATCAATGAATATTGTAAATGCACAAACAGTAATTTCTCCGCATTGCAAGGTGCAATTCTGAAATTTTTTGCTTTTTCCTGCTCCTCTTAGCATGATAAAGAAGATTCAAAGAGAGTGAGATGCCAGCTCCTTTCATTCAGTCAGTAGCTTCAATCATTTCTGGACGTTTTTCAATGGCAAAAATCAATGAATATTGTAAATGCACAAACAGTAATTTCTCCGCATTGCAAGGTGCAATTCTGAAATTTTTTGCTTTTTCCTGCTCCTCTTAGCATGATAAAGAAGATTCAAAGAGAGTGAGATGCCAGATCCTTTCCTTCAGTCAGTAGCTTCAATCATTTCTGGTATATGAATAACATGATGTTTTTCAATGGCAAAAATCAATGAATTTTGTAAATGCACAAACAGTAATTTCTCCGCATTGCAAGGCGCAATTCTGAAATTTTTTGCTTTTTCCTGCTCCTCTTAGCATGATAAAGAAGATTCAAAGAGAGTGAGATGCCAGCTCCTTTCATTCAGTCAGTAGCTTCAATCATTTCTGGACATTTTTCAATGGCAAAAATCAATGAATATTGTAAATGCACAAACAGTAATTTCTCCGCATTGCAAGGTGCAATTCTGAAATTTTTTGCTTTTTCCTGCTCCTCTTAGCATGATAAAGAAGATTCAAAGAGAGTGAGATGCCAGCTCCTTTCATTCAGTCAGTAGCTTCAATCATTTCTGGACATTTTTCAATGGCAAAAATCAATGAATATTGTAAATGCACAAACAGTAATTTCTCCGCATTGCAAGGTGCAATTCTGAAATTTTTTGCTTTTTCCTGCTCCTCTTAGCATGATAAAGAAGATTCAAAGAGAGTGAGATGCCAGCTCCTTTCATTCAGTCAGTAGCTTCAATCATTTCTGGACGTTTTTCAATGGCAAAAATCAATGAATATTGTAAATGCACAAACAGTAATTTCTCCGCATTGCAATGTGCAATTCTGAAATTTTTTGCTTTTTCCTGCTCCTCTTAGCATGATAAAGAAGATTCAAAGAGAGTGAGATGCCAGCTCCTTTCATTCAGTCGGTAGCTTCAAACATTTCTGGTACATGAATAACATGATGTTTTTCAATGGCAAAAATCAATGAATATTGTAAATGCACAAACAGTAATTTCTCCGCATTGCAAGGTGCAATTCTGAAATTTTTTGCTTTTTCCTGCTCCTCTTAGCATGATAAAGAAGATTCAAAGAGAGTGAGATGCCAGCTCCTTTCGTTCAGTCAGTAGCTTCAATCATTTCTGGACGTTTTTCAATGGCAAAAATCATTGAATATTATAAATGCACAAACAGTAATTTCTCCGCATTGCAAGGTGCAATTCTGAAATTTTTTACTTTTTCCTGCTCCTCTTAGCATGATAAAGAAGATTCAAAGAGAGTGAGATGCCAGCTCCTTTCATTCAGTCAGTAGCTTCAATCATTTCTGGTATATGAATAACATGATGTTTTTCAATGGCAAAAATCAATGAATATTGTAAATGCACAAACAGTAATTTCTCCGCATTGCAAGGTGCAATTCTGAAATTTTTTGCTTTTTCCTGCTCCTCTTAGCATGATAAAGAAGATTCAAAGAGAGTGAGATGCCAGCTCCTTTCATTCAGTCAGTAGCTTCAATCATTTCTGGACGTTTTTCAATGGCAAAAATCAATGAATATTGTAAATGCACAAACAGTAATTTCTCCGCATTGCAAGGTGCAATTCTGAAATTTTTTGCTTTTTCCTGCTCCTCTTAGCATGATAAACAAGATTCAAAGAGAGTGAGATGCCAGCTCCTTTCATTCAGTCAGTAGCTTCAATCATTTCTGGACGTTTTTCAATGGCAAAAATCATTGAATATTGTAAATGCACAAACAGTAATTTCTCCGCATTGCAAGGTGCAATTCTGAAATTTTTTACTTTTTCCTGCTCCTCTTAGCATGATAAAGAAGATTCAAAGAGAGTGAGATGCCAGCTCCTTTCATTCAGTCAGTAGCTTCAATCATTTCTGGTATATGAATAACATGATGTTTTTCAATGGCAAAAATCAATGAATATTGTAAATGCACAAACAGTAATTTCTCCGCATTGCAAGGTGCAATTCTGAAATTTTTTGCTTTTTCCTGCTCCTCTTAGCATGATAAAGAAGATTCAAAGAGAGTGAGATGCCAGCTCCTTTCATTCAGTCAGTAGCTTCAATCATTTCTGGACGTTTTTCAATGGCAAAAATCAATGAATATTGTAAATGCACAAACAGTAATTTCTCCGCATTGCAAGGTGCAATTCTGAAATTTTTTGCTTTTTCCTGCTCCTCTAAGCATGATAAAGAAGATTCAAAGAGAGTGAGATGCCAGATCCTTTCCTTCAGTCAGTAGCTTCAATCATTTCTGGTATATGAATAACATGATGTTTTTCAATGGCAAAAATCAATGAATTTTGTAAATGCACAAACAGTAATTTCTCCGCATTGCAAGGCGCAATTCTGAAATTTTTTGCTTTTTCCTGCTCCTCTTAGCATGATAAAGAAGATTCAAAGAGAGTGAGATGCCAGCTCCTTTCATTCAGTCAGTAGCTTCAATCATTTCTGGACATTTTTCAATGGCAAAAATCAATGAATATTGTAAATGCACAAACAGTAATTTCTCCGCATTGCAAGGTGCAATTCTGAAATTTTTTGCTTTTTCCTGCTCCTCTTAGCATGATAAAGAAGATTCAAAGAGAGTGAGATGCCAGCTCCTTTCATTCTGTCAGTAGCTTCAATCATTTCTGGACGTTTTTCAATGGCAAAAATCAATGAATATTGTAAATGCACAAACAGTAATTTCTCCGCATTGCAAGGTGCAATTCTGAAATTTTTTGCTTTTTCCTGCTCCTCTTAGCATGATAAAGAAGATTCAAAGAGAGTGAGATGCCAGCTCCTTTCATTCAGTCAGTACCTTCAATCATTTCTGGACGTTTTTCAATGGCAAAAATAAATGAATATTGTAAATGCACAAACAGTAATTTCTCCGCATTGCAAGGTGCAATTCTGAAATTTTTTGCTTTTTCCTGCTCCTCTTAGCATGATAAAGAAGATTCAAAGAGAGTGAGATGCCAGCTCCTATCATTCAGTCAGTAGCTTCAATCATTTTTGGACGTTTTTCAATGGCAAAAATCAATGAATATTGTAAATGCACAAACTGTAATTTCTCCGCATTGCAAGGTGCAATTCTGAAATTTTTTGCTTTTTCCTGCTCCTCTTAGCATGATAAAGAAGATTCAAAGAGAGTGAGATGCCAGCTCCTTTCATTCAGTCAGTAGCTTCAATCATTTCTGGTATATGAATAACATGATGTTTTTCAATAGCAAAAATCAATGAATATTGTAAATGCACAAACAGTAATTTCTCCGCATTGCAAGGTGCAATTCTGAAATTTTTTGCTTTTTCCTGCTCCTCTTAGCATGATAAAGAAGATTCAAAGAGAGTGAGATGCCAGCTCCTTTCATTCAGTCAGTAGCTTCAATCATTTCTGGACGTTTTTCAATGGCAAAAATCAATGAATATTGTAAATGCACAAACAGTAATTTCTCCGCATTGCAAGGTGCAATTCTGAAATTTTTTACTTTTTCCTGCTCCTCTTAGCATGATAAAGAAGATTCAAAGAGAGTGAGATGCCAGCTCCTTTCATTCAGTCAGTAGCTTCAATCATTTCTGGTATATGAATAACATGATGTTTTTCAATCGCAAAAATCAATGAATATTGTAAATGCACAAACAGTAATTTCTCCGCATTGCAAGGTGCAATTCTGAAATTTTTTGCTTTTTCCTGCTCCTCTTAGCATGATAAAGAAGATTCAAAGAGAGTGAGATGCCAGCTCCTTTCATTCAGTCAGTAGCTTCAATCATTTCTGGACGTTTTTCAATGGCAAAAATCAATGAATATTGTAAATGCACAAACAGTAATTTCTCCGCATTGCAAGGTGCAATTCTGAAATTCTTTGCTTTTTCCTGCTCCTCTAAGCATGATAAAGAAGATTCAAAGAGAGTGAGATGCCAGATCCTTTCCTTCAGTCAGTAGCTTCAATCATTTCTGGTATATGAATAACATGATGTTTTTCAATGGCAAAAATCAATGAATTTTGTAAATGCACAAACAGTAATTTCTCCGCATTGCAAGGCGCAATTCAGAAATTTTTTACTTTTTCCTGCTCCTCTTAGCATGATAAAGAAGATTCAAAGAGAGTGAGATGCCAGCTCCTTTCATTCAGTCAGTAGCTTCAATCATTTCTGGTATATGAATAACATGATGTTTTTCAATGGCAAAAATCAATGAATATTGTAAATGCACAAACAGTAATTTCTCCGCATTGCAAGGTGCAATTCTGAAATTTTTTGCTTTTTCCTGCTCCTCTTAGCATGATAAAGAAGATTCAAAGAGAGTGAGATGCCAGCTCCTTTCATTCAGTCAGTAGCTTCAATCATTTCTGGACGTTTTTCAATGGCAAAAATCAATGAATATTGTAAATGCACAAACAGTAATTTCTCCGCATTGCAAGGTGCAATTCTGAAATTTTTTGCTTTTTCCTGCTCCTCTTAGCATGATAAAGAAGATTCAAAGAGAGTGAGATGCCAGCTCCTTTCATTCAGTCAGTAGCTTTAATCATTTCTGGACGTTTTTCAATGGCAAAAATCATTGAATATTGTAAATGCACAATCAGTAATTTCTCCGCATTGCAAGGTGCAATTCTGAAATTTTTTACTTTTTCCTGCTCCTCTTAGCATGATAAAGAAGATTCAAAGAGAGTGAGATGCCAGCTCCTTTCATTCAGTCAGTAGCTTCAATCATTTCTGGTATATGAATAACATGATGTTTTTCAATCGCAAAAATCAATGAATATTGTAAATGCACAAACAGTAATTTCTCCGCATTGCAAGGTGCAATTCTGAAATTTTTTGCTTTTTCCTGCTCCTCTTAGCATGATAAAGAAGATTCAAAGAGAGTGAGATGCCAGCTCCTTTCATTCAGTCAGTAGCTTCAATCATTTCTGGACGTTTTTCAATGGCAAAAACCAATGAATATTGTAAATGCACAAACAGTAATTTCTCCGCATTGCAAGGTGCAATTCTGAAACTTTTTGCTTTTTCCTGCTCCTCTTAGCATGATAAAGAAGATTCAAAGAGAGTGAGATGCCAGATCCTTTCCTTCAGTCAGTAGCTTCAATCATTTCTGGTATATGAATAACATGATGTTTTTCAATGGCAAAAATCAATGAATTTTGTAAATGCACAAACAGTAATTTCTCCGCATTGCAAGGTGCAATTCTGAAATTTTTTGCTTTTTCCTGCTCCTCTTAGCATGATAAAGAAGATTCAAAGAGAGTGAGATGCCAGCTCCTTTCATTCAGTCAGTAGCTTCAATCATTTCTGGACGTTTTTCAATGGCAAAAATCAATGAATATTGTAAATGCACAAACAGTAATTTCTCCGCATTGCAATGTGCAATTCTGAAATTTTTTGCTTTTTCCTGCTCCTCTTAGCATGATAAAGAAGATTCAAAGAGAGTGAGATGCCAGCTCCTTTCATTCAGTCAGTAGCTTCAATCATTTCTGGACGTTTTTCAATGGCAAAAATCAATGAATATTGTAAATGCAAACAGTAATTTCTCCGCATTGCAAGGTGCAATTCTGAAATTTTTTGCTTTTTCCTGCTCCTCTTAGCATGATAAAGAAGATTCAAAGAGAGTGAGATGCCAGATCCTTTCCTTCAGTCAGTAGCTTCAATCATTTCTGGTATATGAATAACATGATGTTTTTCAATGGCAAAAATCAATGAATTTTGTAAATGCACAAACAGTAATTTCTCCGCATTGCAAGGCGCAATTCTGAAATTTTTTGCTTTTTCCTACTCCTCTTAGCATGATAAAGAAGATTCAAAGAGAGTGAGATGCCAGCTCCTTTCATTCAGTCAGTAGCTTCAATCATTTCTGGACATTTTTCAATGGCAAAAATCAATGAATATTGTAAATGCACAAACAGTAATTTCTCCGCATTGCAAGGTGCAATTCTGAAATTTTTTGCTTTTTCCTGCTCCTCTTAGCATGATAAAGAAGATTCAAAGAGAGTGAGATGCCAGCTCCTTTCATTCAGTCAGTAGCTTCAATCATTTCTGGACGTTTTTCAATGGCAAAAATCAATGAATATTGTAAATGCACAAACAGTAATTTCTCCGCATTGCAAGGTGCAATTCTGAAATTTTTTGCTTTTTCCTGCTCCTCTTAGCATGATAAAGAAGATTCAAAGAGAGTGAGATGCCAGCTCCTTTCATTCAGTCAGTAGCTTCAATCATTTCTGGACGTTTTTCAATGGCAAAAATCAATGAATATTGTAAATGCACAAACAGTAATTTCTCCGCATTGCAATGTGCAATTCTGAAATTTTTTGCTTTTTCCTGCTCCTCTTAGCATGATAAAGAAGATTCAAAGAGAGTGAGATGCCAGCTACTTTCATTCAGTCAGTAGCTTCAAACATTTCTGGTACATGAATAACATGATGTTTTTCAATGGCAAAAATCAATGAATATTGTAAATGCACAAACAGTAATTTCTCCGCATTGCAAGGTGCAATTCTGAAATTTTTTGCTTTTTCCTGCTCCTCTTAGCATGATAAAGAAGATTCAAAGAGAGTGAGATGCCAGCTCCTTTCGTTCAGTCAGTAGCTTCAATCATTTCTGGACGTTTTTCAATGGAAAAAATCATTGAATATTATAAATGCACAAACAGTAATTTCTCCGCATTGCAAGGTGCAATTCTGAAATTTTTTACTTTTTCCTGCTCCTCTTAGCATGATAAAGAAGATTCAAAGAGAGTGAGATGCCAGCTCCTTTCATTCAGTCAGTAGCTTCAATCATTTCTGGTATATGAATAACATGATGTTTTTCAATGGCAAAAATCAATGAATATTGTAAATGCACAAACAGTAATTTCTCCGCATTGCAAGGTGCAATTCTGAAATTTTTTGCTTTTTCCTGCTCCTCTTAGCATGATAAAGAAGATTCAAAGAGAGTGAGATGCCAGCTCCTTTCATTCAGTCAGTAGCTTCAATCATTTCTGGACGTTTTTCAATGGCAAAAATCAATGAATATTGTAAATGCACAAACAGTAATTTCTCCGCATTGCAAGGTGCAATTCTGAAATTTTTTGCTTTTTCCTGCTCCTCTTAGCATGATAAACAAGATTCAAAGAGAGTGACATGCCAGCTCCTTTCATTCAGTCAGTAGCTTCAATCATTTCTGGACGTTTTTCAATGGCAAAAATCATTGAATATTGTAAATGCACAAACAGTAATTTCTCCGCATTGCAAGGTGCAATTCTGAAATTTTTTACTTTTTCCTGCTCCTCTTAGCATGATAAAGAAGATTCAAAGAGAGTGAGATGCCAGCTCCTTTCATTCAGTCAGTAGCTTCAATCATTTCTGGTATATGAATAACATGATGTTTTTCAATCGCAAAAATTAATGAATATTGTAAATGCACAAACAGTAATTTCTCCGCACTGCAAGGTGCAATTCTGAAATTTTTTGCTTTTTCCTGCTCCTCTTAGCATGATAAAGAAGATTCAAAGAGAGTGAGATGCCAGCTCCTTTCATTCAGTCAGTACCTTCAATCATTTCTGGACGTTTTTCAATGGCAAAAATCAATGAATATTGTAAATGCACAAACAGTAATTTCTCCGCATTGCAAGGTGCAATTCTGAAATTTTTTGCTTTTTCCTGCTCCTCTTAGCATGATAAAGAAGATTCAAAGAGAGTGAGATGCCAGCTCCTTTCATTCAGTCAGTAGCTTCAATCATTTCTGGACGTTTTTCAATGGCAAAAATCAATGAATATTGTAAATGCACAAACTGTAATTTCTCCGCATTGCAAGGTGCAATTCTGAAATTTTTTGCTTTTTCCTGCTCCTCTTAGCATGATAAAGAAGATTCAAAGAGAGTGAGATGCCAGCTCCTTTCATTCAGTCAGTAGCTTCAATCATTTCTGGTATATGAATAACATGATGTTTTTCAATAGCAAAAATCAATGAATATTGTAAATGCACAAACAGTAATTTCTCCGCATTGCAAGGTGCAATTCTGAAATTTTTTGCTTTTTCCTGCTCCTCTTAGCATGATAAAGAAGATTCAAAGAGAGTGAGATGCCAGCTCCTTTCATTCAGTCAGTAGCTTCAATCATTTCTGGACGTTTTTCAATGGCAAAAATCAATGAATATTGTAAATGCACAAACTGTAATTTCTCCGCATTGCAAGGTGCAATTCTGAAATTTTTTGCTTTTTCCTGCTCCTCTTAGCATGATAAAGAAGATTCAAAGAGAGTGAGATGCCAGCTCCTTTCATTCAGTCAGTAGCTTCAATCATTTCTGGTATATGAATAACATGATGTTTTTCAATAGCAAAAATCAATGAATATTGTAAATGCACAAACAGTAATTTCTCCGCATTGCAAGGTGCAATTCTGAAATTTTTTACTTTTTCCTGCTCCTCTTAGCATGATAAAGAAGATTCAAAGAGAGTGAGATGCCAGCTCCTTTCATTCAGTCAGTAGCTTCAATCATTTCTGGTATATGAATAACATGATGTTTTTCAATCGCAAAAATCAATGAATATTGTAAATGCACAAACAGTAATTTCTCCGCATTGCAAGGTGCAATTCTGAATTTTTTTGCTTTTTCCTGCTCCTCTTAGCATGATAAAGAAGATTCAAAGAGAGTGAGATGCCAGCTCCTTTCATTCAGTCAGTAGCTTCAATCATTTCTGGACGTTTTTCAATGGCAAAAATCAATGAATATTGTAAATGCACAAACAGTAATTTCTCCGCATTGCAAGGTGCAATTCTGAAATTCTTTGCTTTTTCCTGCTCGTCTAAGCATGATAAAGAAGATTCAAAGAGAGTGAGATGCCAGCTCCTTTCATTCAGTCAGTAGCTTCAATCATTTCTGGTATATGAATAACATGATGTTTTTCAATCGCAAAAATCAATGAATATTGTAAATGCACAAACAGTAATTTCTCCGCATTGCAAGGTGCAATTCTGAAATTTTTTGCTTTTTCCTGCTCCTCTTAGCATGATAAAGAAGATTCAAAGAGAGTGAGATGCCAGCTCCTTTCATTCAGTCAGTACCTTCAATCATTTCTGGACGTTTTTCAATGGCAAAAATCAATGAATATTGTAAATGCACAAACAGTAATTTCTCCGCATTGCAAGGTGCAATTCTGAAATTTTTTGCTTTTTCCTGCTCCTCTTAGCATGATAAAGAAGATTCAAAGAGAGTGAGATGCCAGCTCCTTTCATTCAGTCAGTAGCTTCAATCATTTCTGGACATTTTTCAATGGCAAAAATCAATGAATATTGTAAATGCACAAACTGTAATTTCTCCGCATTGCAAGGTGCAATTCTGAAATTTTTTGCTTTTTCCTGCTCCTCTTAGCATGATAAAGAAGATTCAAAGAGAGTGAGATGCCAGCTCCTTTCATTCAGTCAGTAGCTTCAATCATTTCTGGTATATGAATAACATGATGTTTTTCAATAGCAAAAATCAATGAATATTGTAAATGCACAAACAGTAATTTCTCCGCATTGCAAGGTGCAATTCTGAAATTTTTTGCTTTTTCCTGCTCCTCTTAGCATGATAAAGAAGATTCAAAGAGAGTGAGATGCCAGCTCCTTTCATTCAGTCAGTAGCTTCAATCATTTCTGGACGTTTTTCAATGGCAAAAATCAATGAATATTGTAAATGCACAAACAGTAATTTCTCCGCATTGCAAGGTGCAATTCTGAAATTTTTTACTTTTTCCTGCTCCTCTTAGCATGATAAAGAAGATTCAAAGAGAGTGAGATGCCAGCTCCTTTCATTCAGTCAGTAGCTTCAATCATTTCTGGTATATGAATAACATGATGTTTTTCAATCGCAAAAATCAATGAATATTGTAAATGCACAAACAGTAATTTCTCCGCATTGCAAGGTGCAATTCTGAAATTTTTTGCTTTTTCCTGCTCCTCTTAGCATGATAAAGAAGATTCAAAGAGAGTGAGATGCCAGCTCCTTTCATTCAGTCAGTAGCTTCAATCATTTCTGGACGTTTTTCAATGGCAAAAATCAATGAATATTGTAAATGCACAAACAGTAATTTCTCCGCATTGCAAGGTGCAATTCTGAAATTCTTTGCTTTTTCCTGCTCCTCTAAGCATGATAAAGAAGATTCAAAGAGAGTGAGATGCCAGATCCTTTCCTTCAGTCAGTAGCTTCAATCATTTCTGGTATATGAATAACATGATGTTTTTCAATGGCAAAAATCAATGAATTTTGTAAATGCACAAACAGTAATTTCTCCGCATTGCAAGGCGCAATTCTGAAATTTTTTACTTTTTCCTGCTCCTCTTAGCATGATAAAGAAGATTCAAAGAGAGTGAGATGCCAGCTCCTTTCATTCAGTCAGTAGCTTCAATCATTTCTGGTATATGAATAACATGATGTTTTTCAATGGCAAAAATCAATGAATATTGTAAATGCACAAACAGTAATTTCTCCGCATTGCAAGGTGCAATTCTGAAATTTTTTGCTTTTTCCTGCTCCTCTTAGCATGATAAAGAAGATTCAAAGAGAGTGAGATGCCAGCTCCTTTCATTCAGTCAGTAGCTTCAATCATTTCTGGACGTTTTTCAATGGCAAAAATCAATGAATATTGTAAATGCACAAACAGTAATTTCTCCGCATTGCAAGGTGCAATTCTGAAATTTTTTGCTTTTTCCTGCTCCTCTTAGCATGATAAAGAAGATTCAAAGAGAGTGAGATGCCAGCTCCTTTCATTCAGTCAGTAGCTTTAATCATTTCTGGACGTTTTTCAATGGCAAAAATCATTGAATATTGTAAATGCACAATCAGTAATTTCTCCGCATTGCAAGGTGCAATTCTGAAATTTTTTACTTTTTCCTGCTCCTCTTAGCATGATAAAGAAGATTCAAAGAGAGTGAGATGCCAGCTCCTTTCATTCAGTCAGTAGCTTCAATCATTTCTGGTATATGAATAACATGATGTTTTTCAATCGCAAAAATCAATGAATATTGTAAATGCACAAACAGTAATTTCTCCGCATTGCAAGGTGCAATTCTGAAATTTTTTGCTTTTTCCTGCTCCTCTTAGCATGATAAAGAAGATTCAAAGAGAGTGAGATGCCAGCTCCTTTCATTCAGTCAGTAGCTTCAATCATTTCTGGACGTTTTTCAATGGCAAAAACCAATGAATATTGTAAATGCACAAACAGTAATTTCTCCGCATTGCAAGTTGCAATTCTGAAACTTTTTGCTTTTTCCTGCTCCTCTTAGCATGATAAAGAAGATTCAAAGAGAGTGAGATGCCAGATCCTTTCCTTCAGTCAGTAGCTTCAATCATTTCTGGTATATGAATAACATGATGTTTTTCAATGGCAAAAATCAATGAATTTTGTAAATGCACAAACAGTAATTTCTCCGCATTGCAAGGCGCAATTCTGAAATTTTTTGCTTTTTCCTGCTCCTCTTAGCATGATAAAGAAGATTCAAAGAGAGTGAGATGCCAGCTCCTTTCATTCAGTCAGTAGCTTCAATCATTTCTGGACATTTTTCAATGGCAAAAATCAATGAATATTGTAAATGCACAAACAGTAATTTCTCCGCATTGCAAGGTGCAATTCTGAAATTTTTTGCTTTTTCCTGCTCCTCTTAGCATGATAAAGAAGATTCAAAGAGAGTGAGATGCCAGCTCCTTTCATTCAGTCAGTAGCTTCAATCATTTCTGGACATTTTTCAATGGCAAAAATCAATGAATATTGTAAATGCACAAACAGTAATTTCTCCGCATTGCAAGGTGCAATTCTGAAATTTTTTGCTTTTTCCTGCTCCTCTTAGCATGATAAAGAAGATTCAAAGAGAGTGAGATGCCAGCTCCTTTCATTCAGTCAGTAGCTTCAATCATTTCTGGACGTTTTTCAATGGCAAAAATCAATGAATATTGTAAATGCACAAACAGTAATTTCTCCGCATTGCAATGTGCAATTCTGAAATTTTTTGCTTTTTCCTGCTCCTCTTAGCATGATAAAGAAGATTCAAAGAGAGTGAGATGCCAGCTCCTTTCATTCAGTCGGTAGCTTCAAACATTTCTGGTACATGAATAACATGATGTTTTTCAATGGCAAAAATCAATGAATATTGTAAATGCACAAACAGTAATTTCTCCGCATTGCAAGGTGCAATTCTGAAATTTTTTGCTTTTTCCTGCTCCTCTTAGCATGATAAAGAAGATTCAAAGAGAGTGAGATGCCAGCTCCTTTCGTTCAGTCAGTAGCTTCAATCATTTCTGGACGTTTTTCAATGGCAAAAATCATTGAATATTATAAATGCACAAACAGTAATTTCTCCGCATTGCAAGGTGCAATTCTGAAATTTTTTACTTTTTCCTGCTCCTCTTAGCATGATAAAGAAGATTCAAAGAGAGTGAGATGCCAGCTCCTTTCATTCAGTCAGTAGCTTCAATCATTTCTGGTATATGAATAACATGATGTTTTTCAATGGCAAAAATCAATGAATATTGTAAATGCACAAACAGTAATTTCTCCGCATTGCAAGGTGCAATTCTGAAATTTTTTGCTTTTTCCTGCTCCTCTTAGCATGATAAAGAAGATTCAAAGAGAGTGAGATGCCAGCTCCTTTCATTCAGTCAGTAGCTTCAATCATTTCTGGACGTTTTTCAATGGCAAAAATCAATGAATATTGTAAATGCACAAACAGTAATTTCTCCGCATTGCAAGGTGCAATTCTGAAATTTTTTGCTTTTTCCTGCTCCTCTTAGCATGATAAACAAGATTCAAAGAGAGTGAGATGCCAGCTCCTTTCATTCAGTCAGTAGCTTCAATCATTTCTGGACGTTTTTCAATGGCAAAAATCATTGAATATTGTAAATGCACAAACAGTAATTTCTCCGCATTGCAAGGTGCAATTCTGAAATTTTTTACTTTTTCCTGCTCCTCTTAGCATGATAAAGAAGATTCAAAGAGAGTGAGATGCCAGCTCCTTTCATTCAGTCAGTAGCTTCAATCATTTCTGGTATATGAATAACATGATGTTTTTCAATCGCAAAAATCAATGAATATTGTAAATGCACAAACAGTAATTTCTCCGCATTGCAAGGTGCAATTCTGAAATTTTTTGCTTTTTCCTGCTCCTCTTAGCATGATAAAGAAGATTCAAAGAGAGTGAGATGCCAGCTCCTTTCATTCAGTCAGTAGCTTCAAT
Source organism: Phyllobates terribilis (assembly GCF_046119375.1). Lineage (NCBI taxonomy): Eukaryota > Metazoa > Chordata > Amphibia > Anura > Dendrobatidae > Phyllobates > Phyllobates terribilis. The sequence continues at coordinate 151,947 of NW_027364518.1, read as the reverse complement.
AATTTCTGGACGTTTTTCAATGGCAAAAATCAATGAATATTGTAAATGCACAAACAGTAATTTCTCCGCATTGCAAGGTGCAATTCTGAAATTTTTTGCTTTTTCCTGCTCCTCTAAGCATGATAAAGAAGATTCAAAGAGAGTGAGATGCCAGATCCTTTCCTTCAGTCAGTAGCTTCAATCATTTCTGGTATATGAATAACATGATGTTTTTCAATGGCAAAAATCAATGAATTTTGTAAATGCACAAACAGTAATTTCTCCGCATTGCAAGGCGCAATTCTGAAATTTTTTGCTTTTTCCTGCTCCTCTTAGCATGATAAAGAAGATTCAAAGAGAGTGAGATGCCAGCTCCTTTCATTCAGTCAGTAGCTTCAATCATTTCTGGACATTTTTCAATGGCAAAAATCAATGAATATTGTAAATGCACAAACAGTAATTTCTCCGCATTGCAAGGTGCAATTCTGAAATTTTTTGCTTTTTCCTGCTCCTCTTAGCATGATAAAGAAGATTCAAAGAGAGTGAGATGCCAGCTCCTTTCATTCTGTCAGTAGCTTCAATCATTTCTGGACGTTTTTCAATGGCAAAAATCAATGAATATTGTAAATGCACAAACAGTAATTTCTCCGCATTGCAAGGTGCAATTCTGAAATTTTTTGCTTTTTCCTGCTCCTCTTAGCATGATAAAGAAGATTCAAAGAGAGTGAGATGCCAGCTCCTTTCATTCAGTCAGTACCTTCAATCATTTCTGGACGTTTTTCAATGGCAAAAATAAATGAATATTGTAAATGCACAAACAGTAATTTCTCCGCATTGCAAGGTGCAATTCTGAAATTTTTTGCTTTTTCCTGCTCCTCTTAGCATGATAAAGAAGATTCAAAGAGAGTGAGATGCCAGCTCCTATCATTCAGTCAGTAGCTTCAATCATTTTTGGACGTTTTTCAATGGCAAAAATCAATGAATATTGTAAATGCACAAACTGTAATTTCTCCGCATTGCAAGGTGCAATTCTGAAATTTTTTGCTTTTTCCTGCTCCTCTTAGCATGATAAAGAAGATTCAAAGAGAGTGAGATGCCAGCTCCTTTCATTCAGTCAGTAGCTTCAATCATTTCTGGTATATGAATAACATGATGTTTTTCAATAGCAAAAATCAATGAATATTGTAAATGCACAAACAGTAATTTCTCCGCATTGCAAGGTGCAATTCTGAAATTTTTTGCTTTTTCCTGCTCCTCTTAGCATGATAAAGAAGATTCAAAGAGAGTGAGATGCCAGCTCCTTTCATTCAGTCAGTAGCTTCAATCATTTCTGGACGTTTTTCAATGGCAAAAATCAATGAATATTGTAAATGCACAAACAGTAATTTCTCCGCATTGCAAGGTGCAATTCTGAAATTTTTTACTTTTTCCTGCTCCTCTTAGCATGATAAAGAAGATTCAAAGAGAGTGAGATGCCAGCTACTTTCATTCAGTCAGTAGCTTCAATCATTTCTGGTATATGAATAACATGATGTTTTTCAATCGCAAAAATCAATGAATATTGTAAATGCACAAACAGTAATTTCTCCGCATTGCAAGGTGCAATTCTGAAATTTTTTGCTTTTTCCTGCTCCTCTTAGCATGATAAAGAAGATTCAAAGAGAGTGAGATGCCAGCTACTTTCATTCAGTCAGTAGCTTCAAACATTTCTGGTACATGAATAACATGATGTTTTTCAATGGCAAAAATCAATGAATATTGTAAATGCACAAACAGTAATTTCTCCGCATTGCAAGGTGCAATTCTGAAATTTTTTGCTTTTTCCTGCTCCTCTTAGCATGATAAAGAAGATTCAAAGAGAGTGAGATGCCAGCTCCTTTCGTTCAGTCAGTAGCTTCAATCATTTCTGGACGTTTTTCAATGGAAAAAATCATTGAATATTATAAATGCACAAACAGTAATTTCTCCGCATTGCAAGGTGCAATTCTGAAATTTTTTACTTTTTCCTGCTCCTCTTAGCATGATAAAGAAGATTCAAAGAGAGTGAGATGCCAGCTCCTTTCATTCAGTCAGTAGCTTCAATCATTTCTGGTATATGAATAACATGATGTTTTTCAATGGCAAAAATCAATGAATATTGTAAATGCACAAACAGTAATTTCTCCGCATTGCAAGGTGCAATTCTGAAATTTTTTGCTTTTTCCTGCTCCTCTTAGCATGATAAAGAAGATTCAAAGAGAGTGAGATGCCAGCTCCTTTCATTCAGTCAGTAGCTTCAATCATTTCTGGACGTTTTTCAATGGCAAAAATCAATGAATATTGTAAATGCACAAACAGTAATTTCTCCGCATTGCAAGGTGCAATTCTGAAATTTTTTGCTTTTTCCTGCTCCTCTTAGCATGATAAACAAGATTCAAAGAGAGTGACATGCCAGCTCCTTTCATTCAGTCAGTAGCTTCAATCATTTCTGGACGTTTTTCAATGGCAAAAATCATTGAATATTGTAAATGCACAAACAGTAATTTCTCCGCATTGCAAGGTGCAATTCTGAAATTTTTTACTTTTTCCTGCTCCTCTTAGCATGATAAAGAAGATTCAAAGAGAGTGAGATGCCAGCTCCTTTCATTCAGTCAGTAGCTTCAATCATTTCTGGTATATGAATAACATGATGTTTTTCAATCGCAAAAATTAATGAATATTGTAAATGCACAAACAGTAATTTCTCCGCACTGCAAGGTGCAATTCTGAAATTTTTTGCTTTTTCCTGCTCCTCTTAGCATGATAAAGAAGATTCAAAGAGAGTGAGATGCCAGCTCCTTTCATTCAGTCAGTACCTTCAATCATTTCTGGACGTTTTTCAATGGCAAAAATCAATGAATATTGTAAATGCACAAACAGTAATTTCTCCGCATTGCAAGGTGCAATTCTGAAATTTTTTGCTTTTTCCTGCTCCTCTTAGCATGATAAAGAAGATTCAAAGAGAGTGAGATGCCAGCTCCTTTCATTCAGTCAGTAGCTTCAATCATTTCTGGACGTTTTTCAATGGCAAAAATCAATGAATATTGTAAATGCACAAACTGTAATTTCTCCGCATTGCAAGGTGCAATTCTGAAATTTTTTGCTTTTTCCTGCTCCTCTTAGCATGATAAAGAAGATTCAAAGAGAGTGAGATGCCAGCTCCTTTCATTCAGTCAGTAGCTTCAATCATTTCTGGTATATGAATAACATGATGTTTTTCAATAGCAAAAATCAATGAATATTGTAAATGCACAAACAGTAATTTCTCCGCATTGCAAGGTGCAATTCTGAAATTTTTTGCTTTTTCCTGCTCCTCTTAGCATGATAAAGAAGATTCAAAGAGAGTGAGATGCCAGCTCCTTTCATTCAGTCAGTAGCTTCAATCATTTCTGGACGTTTTTCAATGGCAAAAATCAATGAATATTGTAAATGCACAAACTGTAATTTCTCCGCATTGCAAGGTGCAATTCTGAAATTTTTTGCTTTTTCCTGCTCCTCTTAGCATGATAAAGAAGATTCAAAGAGAGTGAGATGCCAGCTCCTTTCATTCAGTCAGTAGCTTCAATCATTTCTGGTATATGAATAACATGATGTTTTTCAATAGCAAAAATCAATGAATATTGTAAATGCACAAACAGTAATTTCTCCGCATTGCAAGGTGCAATTCTGAAATTTTTTACTTTTTCCTGCTCCTCTTAGCATGATAAAGAAGATTCAAAGAGAGTGAGATGCCAGCTCCTTTCATTCAGTCAGTAGCTTCAATCATTTCTGGTATATGAATAACATGATGTTTTTCAATCGCAAAAATCAATGAATATTGTAAATGCACAAACAGTAATTTCTCCGCATTGCAAGGTGCAATTCTGAATTTTTTTGCTTTTTCCTGCTCCTCTTAGCATGATAAAGAAGATTCAAAGAGAGTGAGATGCCAGCTCCTTTCATTCAGTCAGTAGCTTCAATCATTTCTGGACGTTTTTCAATGGCAAAAATCAATGAATATTGTAAATGCACAAACAGTAATTTCTCCGCATTGCAAGGTGCAATTCTGAAATTCTTTGCTTTTTCCTGCTCGTCTAAGCATGATAAAGAAGATTCAAAGAGAGTGAGATGCCAGCTCCTTTCATTCAGTCAGTAGCTTCAATCATTTCTGGTATATGAATAACATGATGTTTTTCAATCGCAAAAATCAATGAATATTGTAAATGCACAAACAGTAATTTCTCCGCATTGCAAGGTGCAATTCTGAAATTTTTTGCTTTTTCCTGCTCCTCTTAGCATGATAAAGAAGATTCAAAGAGAGTGAGATGCCAGCTCCTTTCATTCAGTCAGTACCTTCAATCATTTCTGGACGTTTTTCAATGGCAAAAATCAATGAATATTGTAAATGCACAAACAGTAATTTCTCCGCATTGCAAGGTGCAATTCTGAAATTTTTTGCTTTTTCCTGCTCCTCTTAGCATGATAAAGAAGATTCAAAGAGAGTGAGATGCCAGCTCCTTTCATTCAGTCAGTAGCTTCAATCATTTCTGGACATTTTTCAATGGCAAAAATCAATGAATATTGTAAATGCACAAACTGTAATTTCTCCGCATTGCAAGGTGCAATTCTGAAATTTTTTGCTTTTTCCTGCTCCTCTTAGCATGATAAAGAAGATTCAAAGAGAGTGAGATGCCAGCTCCTTTCATTCAGTCAGTAGCTTCAATCATTTCTGGTATATGAATAACATGATGTTTTTCAATAGCAAAAATCAATGAATATTGTAAATGCACAAACAGTAATTTCTCCGCATTGCAAGGTGCAATTCTGAAATTTTTTGCTTTTTCCTGCTCCTCTTAGCATGATAAAGAAGATTCAAAGAGAGTGAGATGCCAGCTCCTTTCATTCAGTCAGTAGCTTCAATCATTTCTGGACGTTTTTCAATGGCAAAAATCAATGAATATTGTAAATGCACAAACAGTAATTTCTCCGCATTGCAAGGTGCAATTCTGAAATTTTTTACTTTTTCCTGCTCCTCTTAGCATGATAAAGAAGATTCAAAGAGAGTGAGATGCCAGCTCCTTTCATTCAGTCAGTAGCTTCAATCATTTCTGGTATATGAATAACATGATGTTTTTCAATCGCAAAAATCAATGAATATTGTAAATGCACAAACAGTAATTTCTCCGCATTGCAAGGTGCAATTCTGAAATTTTTTGCTTTTTCCTGCTCCTCTTAGCATGATAAAGAAGATTCAAAGAGAGTGAGATGCCAGCTCCTTTCATTCAGTCAGTAGCTTCAATCATTTCTGGACGTTTTTCAATGGCAAAAATCAATGAATATTGTAAATGCACAAACAGTAATTTCTCCGCATTGCAAGGTGCAATTCTGAAATTCTTTGCTTTTTCCTGCTCCTCTAAGCATGATAAAGAAGATTCAAAGAGAGTGAGATGCCAGATCCTTTCCTTCAGTCAGTAGCTTCAATCATTTCTGGTATATGAATAACATGATGTTTTTCAATGGCAAAAATCAATGAATTTTGTAAATGCACAAACAGTAATTTCTCCGCATTGCAAGGCGCAATTCTGAAATTTTTTACTTTTTCCTGCTCCTCTTAGCATGATAAAGAAGATTCAAAGAGAGTGAGATGCCAGCTCCTTTCATTCAGTCAGTAGCTTCAATCATTTCTGGTATATGAATAACATGATGTTTTTCAATGGCAAAAATCAATGAATATTGTAAATGCACAAACAGTAATTTCTCCGCATTGCAAGGTGCAATTCTGAAATTTTTTGCTTTTTCCTGCTCCTCTTAGCATGATAAAGAAGATTCAAAGAGAGTGAGATGCCAGCTCCTTTCATTCAGTCAGTAGCTTCAATCATTTCTGGACGTTTTTCAATGGCAAAAATCAATGAATATTGTAAATGCACAAACAGTAATTTCTCCGCATTGCAAGGTGCAATTCTGAAATTTTTTGCTTTTTCCTGCTCCTCTTAGCATGATAAAGAAGATTCAAAGAGAGTGAGATGCCAGCTCCTTTCATTCAGTCAGTAGCTTTAATCATTTCTGGACGTTTTTCAATGGCAAAAATCATTGAATATTGTAAATGCACAATCAGTAATTTCTCCGCATTGCAAGGTGCAATTCTGAAATTTTTTACTTTTTCCTGCTCCTCTTAGCATGATAAAGAAGATTCAAAGAGAGTGAGATGCCAGCTCCTTTCATTCAGTCAGTAGCTTCAATCATTTCTGGTATATGAATAACATGATGTTTTTCAATCGCAAAAATCAATGAATATTGTAAATGCACAAACAGTAATTTCTCCGCATTGCAAGGTGCAATTCTGAAATTTTTTGCTTTTTCCTGCTCCTCTTAGCATGATAAAGAAGATTCAAAGAGAGTGAGATGCCAGCTCCTTTCATTCAGTCAGTAGCTTCAATCATTTCTGGACGTTTTTCAATGGCAAAAACCAATGAATATTGTAAATGCACAAACAGTAATTTCTCCGCATTGCAAGTTGCAATTCTGAAACTTTTTGCTTTTTCCTGCTCCTCTTAGCATGATAAAGAAGATTCAAAGAGAGTGAGATGCCAGATCCTTTCCTTCAGTCAGTAGCTTCAATCATTTCTGGTATATGAATAACATGATGTTTTTCAATGGCAAAAATCAATGAATTTTGTAAATGCACAAACAGTAATTTCTCCGCATTGCAAGGCGCAATTCTGAAATTTTTTGCTTTTTCCTGCTCCTCTTAGCATGATAAAGAAGATTCAAAGAGAGTGAGATGCCAGCTCCTTTCATTCAGTCAGTAGCTTCAATCATTTCTGGACATTTTTCAATGGCAAAAATCAATGAATATTGTAAATGCACAAACAGTAATTTCTCCGCATTGCAAGGTGCAATTCTGAAATTTTTTGCTTTTTCCTGCTCCTCTTAGCATGATAAAGAAGATTCAAAGAGAGTGAGATGCCAGCTCCTTTCATTCAGTCAGTAGCTTCAATCATTTCTGGACATTTTTCAATGGCAAAAATCAATGAATATTGTAAATGCACAAACAGTAATTTCTCCGCATTGCAAGGTGCAATTCTGAAATTTTTTGCTTTTTCCTGCTCCTCTTAGCATGATAAAGAAGATTCAAAGAGAGTGAGATGCCAGCTCCTTTCATTCAGTCAGTAGCTTCAATCATTTCTGGACGTTTTTCAATGGCAAAAATCAATGAATATTGTAAATGCACAAACAGTAATTTCTCCGCATTGCAATGTGCAATTCTGAAATTTTTTGCTTTTTCCTGCTCCTCTTAGCATGATAAAGAAGATTCAAAGAGAGTGAGATGCCAGCTCCTTTCATTCAGTCGGTAGCTTCAAACATTTCTGGTACATGAATAACATGATGTTTTTCAATGGCAAAAATCAATGAATATTGTAAATGCACAAACAGTAATTTCTCCGCATTGCAAGGTGCAATTCTGAAATTTTTTGCTTTTTCCTGCTCCTCTTAGCATGATAAAGAAGATTCAAAGAGAGTGAGATGCCAGCTCCTTTCGTTCAGTCAGTAGCTTCAATCATTTCTGGACGTTTTTCAATGGCAAAAATCATTGAATATTATAAATGCACAAACAGTAATTTCTCCGCATTGCAAGGTGCAATTCTGAAATTTTTTACTTTTTCCTGCTCCTCTTAGCATGATAAAGAAGATTCAAAGAGAGTGAGATGCCAGCTCCTTTCATTCAGTCAGTAGCTTCAATCATTTCTGGTATATGAATAACATGATGTTTTTCAATGGCAAAAATCAATGAATATTGTAAATGCACAAACAGTAATTTCTCCGCATTGCAAGGTGCAATTCTGAAATTTTTTGCTTTTTCCTGCTCCTCTTAGCATGATAAAGAAGATTCAAAGAGAGTGAGATGCCAGCTCCTTTCATTCAGTCAGTAGCTTCAATCATTTCTGGACGTTTTTCAATGGCAAAAATCAATGAATATTGTAAATGCACAAACAGTAATTTCTCCGCATTGCAAGGTGCAATTCTGAAATTTTTTGCTTTTTCCTGCTCCTCTTAGCATGATAAACAAGATTCAAAGAGAGTGAGATGCCAGCTCCTTTCATTCAGTCAGTAGCTTCAATCATTTCTGGACGTTTTTCAATGGCAAAAATCATTGAATATTGTAAATGCACAAACAGTAATTTCTCCGCATTGCAAGGTGCAATTCTGAAATTTTTTACTTTTTCCTGCTCCTCTTAGCATGATAAAGAAGATTCAAAGAGAGTGAGATGCCAGCTCCTTTCATTCAGTCAGTAGCTTCAATCATTTCTGGTATATGAATAACATGATGTTTTTCAATCGCAAAAATCAATGAATATTGTAAATGCACAAACAGTAATTTCTCCGCATTGCAAGGTGCAATTCTGAAATTTTTTGCTTTTTCCTGCTCCTCTTAGCATGATAAAGAAGATTCAAAGAGAGTGAGATGCCAGCTCCTTTCATTCAGTCAGTAGCTTCAATAATTTCTGGACGTTTTTCAATGGCAAAAATCAATGAATATTGTAAATGCACAAACAGTAATTTCTCCGCATTGCAAGGTGCAATTCTGAAATTTTTTGCTTTTTCCTGCTCCTCTAAGCATGATAAAGAAGATTCAAAGAGAGTGAGATGCCAGATCCTTTCCTTCAGTCAGTAGCTTCAATCATTTCTGGTATATGAATAACATGATGTTTTTCAATGGCAAAAATCAATGAATTTTGTAAATGCACAAACAGTAATTTCTCCGCATTGCAAGGCGCAATTCTGAAATTTTTTGCTTTTTCCTGCTCCTCTTAGCATGATAAAGAAGATTCAAAGAGAGTGAGATGCCAGCTCCTTTCATTCAGTCAGTAGCTTCAATCATTTCTGGACATTTTTCAATGGCAAAAATCAATGAATATTGTAAATGCACAAACAGTAATTTCTCCGCATTGCAAGGTGCAATTCTGAAATTTTTTGCTTTTTCCTGCTCCTCTTAGCATGATAAAGAAGATTCAAAGAGAGTGAGATGCCAGCTCCTTTCATTCTGTCAGTAGCTTCAATCATTTCTGGACGTTTTTCAATGGCAAAAATCAATGAATATTGTAAATGCACAAACAGTAATTTCTCCGCATTGCAAGGTGCAATTCTGAAATTTTTTGCTTTTTCCTGCTCCTCTTAGCATGATAAAGAAGATTCAAAGAGAGTGAGATGCCAGCTCCTTTCATTCAGTCAGTACCTTCAATCATTTCTGGACGTTTTTCAATGGCAAAAATAAATGAATATTGTAAATGCACAAACAGTAATTTCTCCGCATTGCAAGGTGCAATTCTGAAATTTTTTGCTTTTTCCTGCTCCTCTTAGCATGATAAAGAAGATTCAAAGAGAGTGAGATGCCAGCTCCTATCATTCAGTCAGTAGCTTCAATCATTTTTGGACGTTTTTCAATGGCAAAAATCAATGAATATTGTAAATGCACAAACTGTAATTTCTCCGCATTGCAAGGTGCAATTCTGAAATTTTTTGCTTTTTCCTGCTCCTCTTAGCATGATAAAGAAGATTCAAAGAGAGTGAGATGCCAGCTCCTTTCATTCAGTCAGTAGCTTCAATCATTTCTGGTATATGAATAACATGATGTTTTTCAATAGCAAAAATCAATGAATATTGTAAATGCACAAACAGTAATTTCTCCGCATTGCAAGGTGCAATTCTGAAATTTTTTGCTTTTTCCTGCTCCTCTTAGCATGATAAAGAAGATTCAAAGAGAGTGAGATGCCAGCTCCTTTCATTCAGTCAGTAGCTTCAATCATTTCTGGACGTTTTTCAATGGCAAAAATCAATGAATATTGTAAATGCACAAACAGTAATTTCTCCGCATTGCAAGGTGCAATTCTGAAATTTTTTACTTTTTCCTGCTCCTCTTAGCATGATAAAGAAGATTCAAAGAGAGTGAGATGCCAGCTACTTTCATTCAGTCAGTAGCTTCAATCATTTCTGGTATATGAATAACATGATGTTTTTCAATCGCAAAAATCAATGAATATTGTAAATGCACAAACAGTAATTTCTCCGCATTGCAAGGTGCAATTCTGAAATTTTTTGCTTTTTCCTGCTCCTCTTAGCATGATAAAGAAGATTCAAAGAGAGTGAGATGCCAGCTCCTTTCATTCAGTCAGTAGCTTCAATCATTTCTGGACGTTTTTCAATGGCAAAAATCAATGAATATTGTAAATGCACAAACAGTAATTTCTCCGCATTGCAAGGTGCAATTCTGAAATTCTTTGCTTTTTCCTGCTCCTCTAAGCATGATAAAGAAGATTCAAAGAGAGTGAGATGCCAGATCCTTTCCTTCAGTCAGTAGCTTCAATCATTTCTGGTATATGAATAACATGATGTTTTTCAATGGCAAAAATCAATGAATTTTGTAAATGCACAAACAGTAATTTCTCCGCATTGCAAGGCGCAATTCTGAAATTTTTTACTTTTTCCTGCTCCTCTTAGCATGATAAAGAAGATTCAAAGAGAGTGAGATGCCAGCTCCTTTCATTCAGTCAGTAGCTTCAATCATTTCTGGTATATGAATAACATGATGTTTTTCAATGGCAAAAATCAATGAATATTGTAAATGCACAAACAGTAATTTCTCCGCATTGCAAGGTGCAATTCTGAAATTTTTTGCTTTTTCCTGCTCCTCTTAGCATGATAAAGAAGATTCAAAGAGAGTGAGATGCCAGCTCCTTTCATTCAGTCAGTAGCTTCAATCATTTCTGGACGTTTTTCAATGGCAAAAATCAATGAATATTGTAAATGCACAAACAGTAATTTCTCCGCATTGCAAGGTGCAATTCTGAAATTTTTTGCTTTTTCCTGCTCCTCTTAGCATGATAAAGAAGATTCAAAGAGAGTGAGATGCCAGCTCCTTTCATTCAGTCAGTAGCTTTAATCATTTCTGGACGTTTTTCAATGGCAAAAATCATTGAATATTGTAAATGCACAATCAGTAATTTCTCCGCATTGCAAGGTGCAATTCTGAAATTTTTTACTTTTTCCTGCTCCTCTTAGCATGATAAAGAAGATTCAAAGAGAGTGAGATGCCAGCTCCTTTCATTCAGTCAGTAGCTTCAATCATTTCTGGTATATGAATAACATGATGTTTTTCAATCGCAAAAATCAATGAATATTGTAAATGCACAAACAGTAATTTCTCCGCATTGCAAGGTGCAATTCTGAAATTTTTTGCTTTTTCCTGCTCCTCTTAGCATGATAAAGAAGATTCAAAGAGAGTGAGATGCCAGCTCCTTTCATTCAGTCAGTAGCTTCAATCATTTCTGGACGTTTTTCAATGGCAAAAACCAATGAATATTGTAAATGCACAAACAGTAATTTCTCCGCATTGCAAGGTGCAATTCTGAAACTTTTTGCTTTTTCCTGCTCCTCTTAGCATGATAAAGAAGATTCAAAGAGAGTGAGATGCCAGATCCTTTCCTTCAGTCAGTAGCTTCAATCATTTCTGGTATATGAATAACATGATGTTTTTCAATGGCAAAAATCAATGAATTTTGTAAATGCACAAACAGTAATTTCTCCGCATTGCAAGGCGCAATTCTGAAATTTTTTGCTTTTTCCTGCTCCTCTTAGCATGATAAAGAAGATTCAAAGAGAGTGAGATGCCAGCTCCTTTCATTCAGTCAGTAGCTTCAATCATTTCTGGACATTTTTCAATGGCAAAAATCAATGAATATTGTAAATGCACAAACAGTAATTTCTCCGCATTGCAAGGTGCAATTCTGAAATTTTTTGCTTTTTCCTGCTCCTCTTAGCATGATAAAGAAGATTCAAAGAGAGTGAGATGCCAGCTCCTTTCATTCAGTCAGTAGCTTCAATCATTTCTGGACGTTTTTCAATGGCAAAAATCAATGAATATTGTAAATGCACAAACAGTAATTTCTCCGCATTGCAATGTGCAATTCTGAAATTTTTTGCTTTTTCCTGCTCCTCTTAGCATGATAAAGAAGATTCAAAGAGAGTGAGATGCCAGCTCCTTTCATTCAGTCAGTAGCTTCAATCATTTCTGGACGTTTTTCAATGGCAAAAATCAATGAATATTGTAAATGCAAACAGTAATTTCTCCGCATTGCAAGGTGCAATTCTGAAATTTTTTGCTTTTTCCTGCTCCTCTTAGCATGATAAAGAAGATTCAAAGAGAGTGAGATGCCAGATCCTTTCCTTCAGTCAGTAGCTTCAATCATTTCTGGTATATGAATAACATGATGTTTTTCAATGGCAAAAATCAATGAATTTTGTAAATGCACAAACAGTAATTTCTCCGCATTGCAAGGCGCAATTCTGAAATTTTTTGCTTTTTCCTACTCCTCTTAGCATGATAAAGAAGATTCAAAGAGAGTGAGATGCCAGCTCCTTTCATTCAGTCAGTAGCTTCAATCATTTCTGGACATTTTTCAATGGCAAAAATCAATGAATATTGTAAATGCACAAACAGTAATTTCTCCGCATTGCAAGGTGCAATTCTGAAATTTTTTGCTTTTTCCTGCTCCTCTTAGCATGATAAAGAAGATTCAAAGAGAGTGAGATGCCAGCTCCTTTCGTTCAGTCAGTAGCTTCAATCATTTCTGGACGTTTTTCAATGGAAAAAATCATTGAATATTATAAATGCACAAACAGTAATTTCTCCGCATTGCAAGGTGCAATTCTGAAATTTTTTACTTTTTCCTGCTCCTCTTAGCATGATAAAGAAGATTCAAAGAGAGTGAGATGCCAGCTCCTTTCATTCAGTCAGTAGCTTCAATCATTTCTGGTATATGAATAACATGATGTTTTTCAATGGCAAAAATCAATGAATATTGTAAATGCACAAACAGTAATTTCTCCGCATTGCAAGGTGCAATTCTGAAATTTTTTGCTTTTTCCTGCTCCTCTTAGCATGATAAAGAAGATTCAAAGAGAGTGAGATGCCAGCTCCTTTCATTCAGTCAGTAGCTTCAATCATTTCTGGACGTTTTTCAATGGCAAAAATCAATGAATATTGTAAATGCACAAACAGTAATTTCTCCGCATTGCAAGGTGCAATTCTGAAATTTTTTGCTTTTTCCTGCTCCTCTTAGCATGATAAACAAGATTCAAAGAGAGTGACATGCCAGCTCCTTTCATTCAGTCAGTAGCTTCAATCATTTCTGGACGTTTTTCAATGGCAAAAATCATTGAATATTGTAAATGCACAAACAGTAATTTCTCCGCATTGCAAGGTGCAATTCTGAAATTTTTTACTTTTTCCTGCTCCTCTTAGCATGATAAAGAAGATTCAAAGAGAGTGAGATGCCAGCTCCTTTCATTCAGTCAGTAGCTTCAATCATTTCTTGTATATGAATAACATGATGTTTTTCAATCGCAAAAATTAATGAATATTGTAAATGCACAAACAGTAATTTCTCCGCACTGCAAGGTGCAATTCTGAAATTTTTTGCTTTTTCCTGCTCCTCTTAGCATGATAAAGAAGATTCAAAGAGAGTGAGATGCCAGCTCCTTTCATTCAGTCAGTACCTTCAATCATTTCTGGACGTTTTTCAATGGCAAAAATCAATGAATATTGTAAATGCACAAACAGTAATTTCTCCGCATTGCAAGGTGCAATTCTGAAATTTTTTGCTTTTTCCTGCTCCTCTTAGCATGATAAAGAAGATTCAAAGAGAGTGAGATGCCAGCTCCTTTCATTCAGTCAGTAGCTTCAATCATTTCTGGACGTTTTTCAATGGCAAAAATCAATGAATATTGTAAATGCACAAACTGTAATTTCTCCGCATTGCAAGGTGCAATTCTGAAATTTTTTGCTTTTTCCTGCTCCTCTTAGCATGATAAAGAAGATTCAAAGAGAGTGAGATGCCAGCTCCTTTCATTCAGTCAGTAGCTTCAATCATTTCTGGTATATGAATAACATGATGTTTTTCAATAGCAAAAATCAATGAATATTGTAAATGCACAAACAGTAATTTCTCCGCATTGCAAGGTGCAATTCTGAAATTTTTTGCTTTTTCCTGCTCCTCTTAGCATGATAAAGAAGATTCAAAGAGAGTGAGATGCCAGCTCCTTTCATTCAGTCAGTAGCTTCAATCATTTCTGGACGTTTTTCAATGGCAAAAATCAATGAATATTGTAAATGCACAAACAGTAATTTCTCCGCATTGCAAGGTGCAATTCTGAAATTTTTTACTTTTTCCTGCTCCTCTTAGCATGATAAAGAAGATTCAAAGAGAGTGAGATGCCAGCTCCTTTCATTCAGTCAGTAGCTTCAATCATTTCTGGTATATGAATAACATGATGTTTTTCAATCGCAAAAATCAATGAATATTGTAAATGCACAAACAGTAATTTCTCCGCATTGCAAGGTGCAATTCTGAATTTTTTTGCTTTTTCCTGCTCCTCTTAGCATGATAAAGAAGATTCAAAGAGAGTGAGATGCCAGCTCCTTTCATTCAGTCAGTAGCTTCAATCATTTCTGGACGTTTTTCAATGGCAAAAATCAATGAATATTGTAAATGCACAAACAGTAATTTCTCCGCATTGCAAGGTGCAATTCTGAAATTCTTTGCTTTTTCCTGCTCCTCTAAGCATGATAAAGAAGATTCAAAGAGAGTGAGATGCCAGCTCCTTTCATTCAGTCAGTAACTTCAATCATTTCTGGTATATGAATAACATGATGTTTTTCAATCGCAAAAATCAATGAATATTGTAAATGCACAAACAGTAATTTCTCCGCATTGCAAGGTGCAATTCTGAAATTTTTTGCTTTTTCCTGCTCCTCTTAGCATGATAAAGAAGATTCAAAGAGAGTGAGATGCCAGCTCCTTTCATTCAGTCAGTACCTTCAATCATTTCTGGACGTTTTTCAATGGCAAAAATCAATGAATATTGTAAATGCACAAACAGTAATTTCTCCGCATTGCAAGGTGCAATTCTGAAATTTTTTGCTTTTTCCTGCTCCTCTTAGCATGATAAAGAAGATTCAAAGAGAGTGAGATGCCAGCTCCTTTCATTCAGTCAGTAGCTTCAATCATTTCTGGACGTTTTTCAATGGCAAAAATCAATGAATATTGTAAATGCACAAACTGTAATTTCTCCGCATTGCAAGGTGCAATTCTGAAATTTTTTGCTTTTTCCTGCTCCTCTTAGCATGATAAAGAAGATTCAAAGAGAGTGAGATGCCAGCTCCTTTCATTCAGTCAGTAGCTTCAATCATTTCTGGTATATGAATAACATGATATTTTTCAATAGCAAAAATCAATGAATATTGTAAATGCACAAACAGTAATTTCTCCGCATTGCAAGGTGCAATTCTGAAATTTTTTGCTTTTTCCTGCTCCTCTTAGCATGATAAAGAAGATTCAAAGAGAGTGAGATGCCAGCTCCTTTCATTCAGTCAGTAGCTTCAATCATTTCTGGACGTTTTTCAATGGCAAAAATCAATGAATATTGTAAATGCACAAACAGTAATTTCTCCGCATTGCAAGGTGCAATTCTGAAATTTTTTACTTTTTGCTGCTCCTCTTAGCATGATAAAGAAGATTCAAAGAGAGTGAGATGCCAGCTCCTTTCATTCAGTCAGTAGCTTCAATCATTTCTGGTATATGAATAACATGATGTTTTTCAATCGCAAAAATCAATGAATATTGTAAATGCACAAACAGTAATTTCTCCGCATTGCAAGGTGCAATTCTGAAATTTTTTGCTTTTTCCTGCTCCTCTTAGCATGATAAAGAAGATTCAAAGAGAGTGAGATGCCAGCTCCTTTCATTCAGTCAGTAGCTTCAATCATTTCTGGACGTTTTTCAATGGCAAAAATCAATGAATATTGTAAATGCACAAACAGTAATTTCTCCGCATTGCAAGGTGCAATTCTGAAATTCTTTGCTTTTTCCTGCTCCTCTAAGCATGATAAAGAAGATTCAAAGAGAGTGAGATGCCAGATCCTTTCCTTCAGTCAGTAGCTTCAATCATTTCTGGTATATGAATAACATGATGTTTTTCAATGGCAAAAATCAATGAATTTTGTAAATGCACAAACAGTAATTTCTCCGCATTGCAAGGCGCAATTCTGAAATTTTTTACTTTTTCCTGCTCCTCTTAGCATGATAAAGAAGATTCAAAGAGAGTGAGATGCCAGCTCCTTTCATTCAGTCAGTAGCTTCAATCATTTCTGGTATATGAATAACATGATGTTTTTCAATGGCAAAAATCAATGAATATTGTAAATGCACAAACAGTAATTTCTCCGCATTGCAAGGTGCAATTCTGAAATTTTTTGCTTTTTCCTGCTCCTCTTAGCATGATAAAGAAGATTCAAAGAGAGTGAGATGCCAGCTCCTTTCATTCAGTCAGTAGCTTCAATCATTTCTGGACGTTTTTCAATGGCAAAAATCAATGAATATTGTAAATGCACAAACAGTAATTTCTCCGCATTGCAAGGTGCAATTCTGAAATTTTTTGCTTTTTCCTGCTCCTCTTAGCATGATAAAGAAGATTCAAAGAGAGTGAGATGCCAGCTCCTTTCATTCAGTCAGTAGCTTTAATCATTTCTGGACGTTTTTCAATGGCAAAAATCATTGAATATTGTAAATGCACAATCAGTAATTTCTCCGCATTGCAAGGTGCAATTCTGAAATTTTTTACTTTTTCCTGCTCCTCTTAGCATGATAAAGAAGATTCAAAGAGAGTGAGATGCCAGCTCCTTTCATTCAGTCAGTAGCTTCAATCATTTCTGGTATATGAATAACATGATGTTTTTCAATCGCAAAAATCAATGAATATTGTAAATGCACAAACAGTAATTTCTCCGCATTGCAAGGTGCAATTCTGAAATTTTTTGCTTTTTCCTGCTCCTCTTAGCATGATAAAGAAGATTCAAAGAGAGTGAGATGCCAGCTCCTTTCATTCAGTCAGTAGCTTCAATCATTTCTGGACGTTTTTCAATGGCAAAAACCAATGAATATTGTAAATGCACAAACAGTAATTTCTCCGCATTGCAAGGTGCAATTCTGAAACTTTTTGCTTTTTCCTGCTCCTCTTAGCATGATAAAGAAGATTCAAAGAGAGTGAGATGCCAGCTCCTTTCATTCAGTCAGTAGCTTCAATCATTTCTGGACGTTTTTCAATGGCAAAAATCAATGAATATTGTAAATGCACAAACAGTAATTTCTCCGCATTGCAATGTGCAATTCTGAAATTTTTTGCTTTTTCCTGCTCCTCTTAGCATGATAAAGAAGATTCAAAGAGAGTGAGATGCCAGCTCCTTTCATTCAGTCAGTAGCTTCAATCATTTCTGGACGTTTTTCAATGGCAAAAATCAATGAATATTGTAAATGCACAAACAGTAATTTCTCCGCATTGCAAGGTGCAATTCTGAAATTTTTTGCTTTTTCCTGCTCCTCTTAGCATGATAAAGAAGATTCAAAGAGAGTGAGATGCCAGATCCTTTCCTTCAGTCAGTAGCTTCAATCATTTCTGGTATATGAATAACATGATGTTTTTCAATGGCAAAAATCAATGAATTTTTTAAATGCACAAACAGTAATTTCTCCGCATTGCAAGGCGCAATTCTGAAATTTTTTGCTTTTTCCTGCTCCTCTTAGCATGATAAAGAAGATTCAAAGAGAGTGAGATGCCAGCTCCTTTCATTCAGTCAGTAGCTTCAATCATTTCTGGACATTTTTCAATGGCAAAAATCAATGAATATTGTAAATGCACAAACAGTAATTTCTCCGCATTGCAAGGTGCAATTCTGAAATTTTTTGCTTTTTCATGCTCCTCTTAGCATGATAAAGAAGATTCAAAGAGAGTGAGATGCCAGCTCCTTTCATTCAGTCAGTAGCTTCAATCATTTCTGGATGTTTTTCAATGGCAAAAATCAATGAATATTGTAAATGCACAAACAGTAATTTCTCCGCATTGCAATGTGCAATTCTGAAATTTTTTGCTTTTTCCTGCTCCTCTTAGCATGATAAAGAAGATTCAAAGAGAGTGAGATGCCAGCTCCTTTCATTCAGTCAGTAGCTTCAAACATTTCTGGTACATGAATAACATGATGTTTTTCAATGGCAAAAATCAATGAATATTGTAAATGCACAAACAGTAATTTCTCCGCATTGCAAGGTGCAATTCTGAAATTTTTTGCTTTTTCCTGCTCCTCTTAGCATGATAAAGAAGATTCAAAGAGAGTGAGATGCCAGCTCCTTTCGTTCAGTCAGTAGCTTCAATCATTTCTGGACGTTTTTCAATGGCAAAAATCATTGAATATTATAAATGCACAAACAGTAATTTCTCCGCATTGCAAGGTGCAATTCTGAAATTTTTTACTTTTTCCTGCTCCTCTTAGCATGATAAAGAAGATTCAAAGAGAGTGAGATGCCAGCTCCTTTCATTCAGTCAGTAGCTTCAATCATTTCTGGACGTTTTTCAATGGCAAAAATCATTGAATATTGTAAATGCACAAACAGTAATTTCTCCGCATTGCAAGGTGCAATTCTGAAATTTTTTACTTTTTCCTGCTCCTCTTAGCATGATAAAGAAGATTCAAAGAGAGTGAGATGCCAGCTCCTTTCATTCAGTCAGTAGCTTCAATCATTTCTGGTATATGAATAACATGATGTTTTTCAATCGCAAAAATCAATGAATATTGTAAATGCACAAACAGTAATTTCTCCGCATTGCAAGGTGCAATTCTGAAATTTTTTGCTTTTTCCTGCTCCTCTTAGCATGATAAAGAAGATTCAAAGAGAGTGAGATGCCAGCTCCTTTCATTCAGTCAGTACCTTCAATCATTTCTGGACGTTTTTCAATGGCAAAAATCAATGAATATTGTAAATGCACAAACAGTAATTTCTCCGCATTGCAAGGTGCAATTCTGAAATTTTTTGCTTTTTCCTGCTCCTCTTAGCATGATAAAGAAGATTCAAAGAGAGTGAGATGCCAGCTCCTTTCATTCAGTCAGTAGCTTCAATCATTTCTGGACGTTTTTCAATGGCAAAAATCAATGAATATTGTAAATGCACAAACTGTAATTTCTCCGCATTGCAAGGTGCAATTCTGAAATTTTTTGCTTTTTCCTGCTCCTCTTAGCATGATAAAGAAGATTCAAAGAGAGTGAGATGCCAGCTCCTTTCATTCAGTCAGTAGATTCAATCATTTCTGGTATATGAATAACATGATGTTTTTCAATAGCAAAAATCAATGAATATTGTAAATGCACAAACAGTAATTTCTCCGCATTGCAAGGTGCAATTCTGAAATTTTTTGCTTTTTCCTGCTCCTCTTAGCATGATAAAGAAGATTCAAAGAGAGTGAGATGCCAGCTCCTTTCATTCAGTCAGTAGCTTCAATCATTTCTGGACGTTTTTCAATGGCAAAAATCAATGAATATTGTAAATGCACAAACAGTAATTTCTCCGCATTGCAAGGTGCAATTCTGAAATTTTTTACTTTTTCCTGCTCCTCTTAGCATGATAAAGAAGATTCAAAGAGAGTGAGATGCCAGCTCCTTTCATTCAGTCAGTAGCTTCAATCATTTCTGGTATATGAATAACATGATGTTTTTCAATCGCAAAAATCAATGAATATTGTAAATGCACAAACAGTAATTTCTCCGCATTGCAAGGTGCAATTCTGAAATTTTTTGCTTTTTCCTGCTCCTCTTAGCATGATAAAGAAGATTCAAAGAGAGTGAGATGCCAGCTCCTTTCATTCAGTCAGTAGCTTCAATCATTTCTGGACGTTTTTCAATGGCAAAAATCAATGAATATTGTAAATGCACAAACAGTAATTTCTCCGCATTGCAAGGTGCAATTCTGAAATTCTTTGCTTTTTCCTGCTCCTCTAAGCATGATAAAGAAGATTCAAAGAGAGTGAGATGCCAGCTCCTTTCATTCAGTCAGTAGCTTCAATCATTTCTGGTATATGAATAACATGATGTTTTTCAATCGCAAAAATCAATGAATATTGTAAATGCACAAACAGTAATTTCTCCGCATTGCAAGGTGCAATTCTGAAATTTTTTGCTTTTTCCTGCTCCTCTTAGCATGATAAAGAAGATTCAAAGAGAGTGAGATGCCAGCTCCTTTCATTCAGTCAGTACCTTCAATCATTTCTGGACATTTTTCAATGGCAAAAATCAATGAATATTGTAAATGCACAAACAGTAATTTCTCCGCATTGCAAGGTGCAATTCTGAAATTTTTTGCTTTTTCCTGCTCCTCTTAGCATGATAAAGAAGATTCAAAGAGAGTGAGATGCCAGCTCCTTTCATTCAGTCAGTAGCTTCAATCATTTCTGGACGTTTTTCAATGGCAAAAATCAATGAATATTGTAAATGCACAAACTGTAATTTCTCCGCATTGCAAGGTGCAATTCTGAAATTTTTTGCTTTTTCCTGCTCCTCTTAGCATGATAAAGAAGATTCAAAGAGAGTGAGATGCCAGCTCCTTTCATTCAGTCAGTAGCTTCAATCATTTCTGGTATATGAATAACATGATGTTTTTCAATAGCAAAAATCAATGAATATTGTAAATGCACAAACAGTAATTTCTCCGCATTGCAAGGTGCAATTCTGAAAATTTTTGCTTTTTCCTGCTCCTCTTAGCATGATAAAGAAGATTCAAAGAGAGTGAGATGCCAGCTCCTTTCATTCAGTCAGTAGCTTCAATCATTTCTGGACGTTTTTCAATGGCAAAAATCAATGAATATTGTAAATGCACAAACAGTAATTTCTCCGCATTGCAAGGTGCAATTCTGAAATTTTTTACTTTTTCCTGCTCCTCTTAGCATGATAAAGAAGATTCAAAGAGAGTGAGATGCCAGCTCCTTTCATTCAGTCAGTAGCTTCAATCATTTCTGGTATATGAATAACATGATGTTTTTCAATCGCAAAAATCAATGAATATTGTAAATGCACAAACAGTAATTTCTCCGCATTGCAAGGTGCAATTCTGAAATTTTTTGCTTTTTCCTGCTCCTCTTAGCATGATAAAGAAGATTCAAAGAGAGTGAGATGCCAGCTCCTTTCATTCAGTCAGTAGCTTCAATCATTTCTGGACGTTTTTCAATGGCAAAAATCAATGAATATTGTAAATGCACAAACAGTAATTTCTCCGCATTGCAAGGTGCAATTCTGAAATTCTTTGCTTTTTCCTGCTCCTCTAAGCATGATAAAGAAGATTCAAAGAGAGTGAGATGCCAGATCCTTTCCTTCAGTCAGTAGCTTCAATCATTTCTGGGATATGAATAACATGATGTTTTTCAATGGCAAAAATCAATGAATTTTGTAAATGCACAAACAGTAATTTCTCCGCATTGCAAGGCGCAATTCTGAAATTTTTTACTTTTTCCTGCTCCTCTTAGCATGATAAAGAAGATTCAAAGAGAGTGAGATGCCAGCTCCTTTCATTCAGTCAGTAGCTTCAATCATTTCTGGTATATGAATAACATGATGTTTTTCAATGGCAAAAATCAATGAATATTGTAAATGCACAAACAGTAATTTCTCCGCATTGCAAGGTGCAATTCTGAAATTTTTTGCTTTTTCCTGCTCCTCTTAGCATGATAAAGAAGATTCAAAGAGAGTGAGATGCCAGCTCCTTTCATTCAGTCAGTAGCTTCAATCATTTCTGGACGTTTTTCAATGGCAAAAATCAATGAATATTGTAAATGCACAAACAGTAATTTCTCCGCATTGCAAGGTGCAATTCTGAAATTTTTTGCTTTTTCCTGCTCCTCTTAGCATGATAAAGAAGATTCAAAGAGAGTGAGATGCCAGCTCCTTTCATTCAGTCAGTAGCTTTAATCATTTCTGGACGTTTTTCAATGGCAAAAATCATTGAATATTGTAAATGCACAATCAGTAATTTCTCCGCATTGCAAGGTGCAATTCTGAAATTTTTTACTTTTTCCTGCTCCTCTTAGCATGATAAAGAAGATTCAAAGAGAGTGAGATGCCAGCTCCTTTCATTCAGTCAGTAGCTTCAATCATTTCTGGTATATGAATAACATGATGTTTTTCAATCGCAAAAATCAATGAATATTGTAAATACACAAACAGTAATTTCTCCGCATTGCAAGGTGCAATTCTGAAATTTTTTGCTTTTTCCTGCTCCTCTTAGCATGATAAAGAAGATTCAAAGAGAGTGAGATGCCAGCGCCTTTCATTCAGTCAGTAGCTTCAATCATTTCTGGACGTTTTTCAATGGCAAAAACCAATGAATATTGTAAATGCACAAACAGTAATTTCTCCGCATTGCAAGGTGCAATTCTGAAACTTTTTGCTTTTTCCTGCTCCTCTTAGCATGATAAAGAAGATTCAAAGAGAGTGAGATGCCAGATCCTTTCCTTCAGTCAGTAGCTTCAATCATTTCTGGTATATGAATAACATGATGTTTTTCAATGGCAAAAATCAATGAATTTTGTAAATGCACAAACAGTAATTTCTCCGCATTGCAAGGCGCAATTCTGAAATTTTTTGCTTTTTCCTGCTCCTCTTAGCATGATAAAGAAGATTCAAAGAGAGTGAGATGCCAGCTCCTTTCATTCAGTCAGTAGCTTCAATCATTTCTGGACATTTTTCAATGGCAAAAATCAATGAATATTGTAAATGCACAAACAGTAATTTCTCCGCATTGCAAGGTGCAATTCTGAAATTTTTTGCTTTTTCCTGCTCCTCTTAGCATGATAAAGAAGATTCAAAGAGAGTGAGATGCCAGCTCCTTTCATTCAGTCAGTAGCTTCAATCATTTCTGGACGTTTTTCAATGGCAAAAATCAATGAATATTGTAAATGCACAAACAGTAATTTCTCCGCATTGCAATGTGCAATTCTGAAATTTTTTGCTTTTTCCTGCTCCTCTTAGCATGATAAAGAAGATTCAAAGAGAGTGAGATGCCAGATCCTTTCATTCAGTCAGTAGCTTCAATCATTTCTGGACGTTTTTCAATGGCAAAAATCAATGAATATTGTAAATGCACAAACAGTAATTTCTCCGCATTGCAAGGTGCAATTCTGAAATTTTTTGCTTTTTCCTGCTCCTCTTAGCATGATAAAGAAGATTCAAAGAGAGTGAGATGCCAGATCCTTTCCTTCAGTCAGTAGCTTCAATCATTTCTGGTATATGAATAACATGATGTTTTTCAATGGCAAAAATCAATGAATTTTGTAAATGCACAAACAGTAATTTCTCCGCATTGCAAGGCGCAATTCTGAAATTTTTTGCTTTTTCCTGCTCCTCTTAGCATGATAAAGAAGATTCAAAGAGAGTGAGATGCCAGCTCCTTTCATTCAGTCAGTAGCTTCAATCATTTCTGGACATTTTTCAATGGCAAAAATCAATGAATATTGTAAATGCACAAACAGTAATTTCTCCGCATTGCAAGGTGCAATTCTGAAATTTTTTGCTTTTTCCTGCTCCTCTTAGCATGATAAAGAAGATTCAAAGAGAGTGAGATGCCAGCTCCTTTCATTCAGTCAGTAGCTTCAATCATTTCTGGACGTTTTTCAATGGCAAAAATCAATGAATATTGTAAATGCACAAACAGTAATTTCTCCGCATTGCAAGGTGCAATTCTGAAATTTTTTGCTTTTCCTGCTCCTCTTAGCATGATAAAGAAGATTCAAAGAGAGTGAGATGCCAGCTCCTTTCATTCAGTCAGTAGCTTCAATCATTTCTGGACGTTTTTCAATGGCAAAAATCAATGAATATTGTAAATGCACAAACAGTAATTTCTCCGCATTGCAATGTGCAATTCTGAAATTTTTTGCTTTTTCCTGCTCCTCTTAGCATGATAAAGAAGATTCAAAGAGAGTGAGATGCCAGCTCCTTTCATTCAGTCAGTAGCTTCAAACATTTCTGGTACATGAATAACATGATGTTTTTCAATGGCAAAAATCAATGAATATTGTAAATGCACAAACAGTAATTTCTCCGCATTGCAAGGTGCAATTCTGAAATTTTTTGCTTTTTCCTGCTCCTCTTAGCATGATAAAGAAGATTCAAAGAGAGTGAGATGCCAGCTCCTTTCATTCAGTCAGTAGCTTTAATCATTTCTGGACGTTTTTCAATGGCAAAAATCATTGAATATTGTAAATGCACAATCAGTAATTTCTCCGCATTGCAAGGTGCAATTCTGAAATTTTTTACTTTTTCCTGCTCCTCTTAGCATGATAAAGAAGATTCAAAGAGAGTGAGATGCCAGCTCCTTTCATTCAGTCAGTAGCTTCAATCATTTCTGGTATATGAATAACATGATGTTTTTCAATCGCAAAAATCAATGAATATTGTAAATGCACAAACAGTAATTTCTCCGCATTGCAAGGTGCAATTCTGAAATTTTTTGCTTTTTCCTGCTCCTCTTAGCATGATAAAGAAGATTCAAAGAGAGTGAGATGCCAGCGCCTTTCATTCAGTCAGTAGCTTCAATCATTTCTGGACGTTTTTCAATGGCAAAAACCAATGAATATTGTAAATGCACAAACAGTAATTTCTCCGCATTGCAAGGTGCAATTCTGAAACTTTTTGCTTTTTCCTGCTCCTCTTAGCATGATAAAGAAGATTCAAAGAGAGTGAGATGCCAGATCCTTTCCTTCAGTCAGTAGCTTCAATCATTTCTGGTATATGAATAACATGATGTTTTTCAATGGCAAAAATCAATGAATTTTGTAAATGCACAAACAGTAATTTCTCCGCATTGCAAGGCGCAATTCTGAAATTTTTTGCTTTTTCCTGCTCCTCTTAGCATGATAAAGAAGATTCAAAGAGAGTGAGATGCCAGCTCCTTTCATTCAGTCAGTAGCTTCAATCATTTCTGGACATTTTTCAATGGCAAAAATCAATGAATATTGTAAATGCACAAACAGTAATTTCTCCGCATTGCAAGGTGCAATTCTGAAATTTTTTGCTTTTTCCTGCTCCTCTTAGCATGATAAAGAAGATTCAAAGAGAGTGAGATGCCAGCTCCTTTCATTCAGTCAGTAGCTTCAATCATTTCTGGACGTTTTTCAATGGCAAAAATCAATGAATATTGTAAATGCACAAACAGTAATTTCTCCGCATTGCAAGGTGCAATTCTGAAATTTTTTGCTTTTTCCTGCTCCTCTTAGCATGATAAAGAAGATTCAAAGAGAGTGAGATGCCAGATCCTTTCATTCAGTCAGTAGCTTCAATCATTTCTGGACGTTTTTCAATGGCAAAAATCAATGAATATTGTAAATGCACAAACAGTAATTTCTCCGCATTGCAAGGTGCAATTCTGAAATTTTTTGCTTTTTCCTGCTCCTCTTAGCATGATAAAGAAGATTCAAAGAGAGTGAGATGCCAGATCCTTTCCTTCAGTCAGTAGCTTCAATCATTTCTGGTATATGAATAACATGATGTTTTTCAATGGCAAAAATCAATGAATTTTGTAAATGCACAAACAGTAATTTCTCCGCATTGCAAGGCGCAATTCTGAAATTTTTTGCTTTTTCCTGCTCCTCTTAGCATGATAAAGAAGATTCAAAGAGAGTGAGATGCCAGCTCCTTTCATTCAGTCAGTAGCTTCAATCATTTCTGGACATTTTTCAATGGCAAAAATCAATGAATATTGTAAATGCACAAACAGTAATTTCTCCGCATTGCAAGGTGCAATTCTGAAATTTTTTGCTTTTTCCTGCTCCTCTTAGCATGATAAAGAAGATTCAAAGAGAGTGAGATGCCAGCTCCTTTCATTCAGTCAGTAGCTTCAATCATTTCTGGACGTTTTTCAATGGCAAAAATCAATGAATATTGTAAATGCACAAACAGTAATTTCTCCGCATTGCAAGGTGCAATTCTGAAATTTTTTGCTTTTCCTGCTCCTCTTAGCATGATAAAGAAGATTCAAAGAGAGTGAGATGCCAGCTCCTTTCATTCAGTCAGTAGCTTCAATCATTTCTGGACGTTTTTCAATGGCAAAAATCAATGAATATTGTAAATGCACAAACAGTAATTTCTCCGCATTGCAATGTGCAATTCTGAAATTTTTTGCTTTTTCCTGCTCCTCTTAGCATGATAAAGAAGATTCAAAGAGAGTGAGATGCCAGCTCCTTTCATTCAGTCAGTAGCTTCAAACATTTCTGGTACATGAATAACATGATGTTTTTCAATGGCAAAAATCAATGAATATTGTAAATGCACAAACAGTAATTTCTCCGCATTGCAAGGTGCAATTCTGAAATTTTTTGCTTTTTCCTGCTCCTCTTAGCATGATAAAGAAGATTCAAAGAGAGTGAGATGCCAGCTCCTTTCGTTCAGTCAGTAGCTTCAATCATTTCTGGACGTTTTTCAATGGCAAAAATCATTGAATATTATAAATGCACAAACAGTAATTTCTCCGCATTGCAAGGTGCAATTCTGAAATTTTTTACTTTTTCCTGCTCCTCTTAGCATGATAAAGAAGATTCAAAGAGAGTGAGATGCCAGCTCCTTTCATTCAGTCAGTAGCTTCAATCATTTCTGGTATATGAATAACATGATGTTTTTCAATGGCAAAAATCAATGAATATTGTAAATGCACAAACAGTAATTTCTCCGCATTGCAAGGTGCAATTCTGAAATTTTTTGCTTTTTCCTGCTCCTCTTAGCATGATAAAGAAGATTCAAAGAGAGTGAGATGCCAGCTCCTTTCATTCAGTCAGTAGCTTCAATCATTTCTGGACGTTTTTCAATGGCAAAAATCAATGAATATTGTAAATGCACAAACAGTAATTTCTCCGCATTGCAAGGTGCAATTCTGAAATTTTTTGCTTTTTCCTGCTCCTCTTAGCATGATAAACAAGATTCAAAGAGAGTGAGATGCCAGCTCCTTTCATTCAGTCAGTAGCTTCAATCATTTCTGGACGTTTTTCAATGGCAAAAATCATTGAATATTGTAAATGCACAAACAGTAATTTCTCCGCATTGCAAGGTGCAATTCTGAAATTTTTTACTTTTTCCTGCTCCTCTTAGCATGATAAAGAAGATTCAAAGAGAGTGAGATGCCAGCTCCTTTCATTCAGTCAGTAGCTTCAATCATTTCTGGTATATGAATAACATGATGTTTTTCAATCGCAAAAATCAATGAATATTGTAAATGCACAAACAGTAATTTCTCCGCATTGCAAGGTGCAATTCTGAAATTTTTTGCTTTTTCCTGCTCCTCTTAGCATGATAAAGAAGATTCAAAGAGAGTGAGATGCCAGCTCCTTTCATTCAGTCAGTAGCTTCAATCATTTCTGGACGTTTTTCAATGGCAAAAATCAATGAATATTGTAAATGCACAAACAGTAATTTCTCCGCATTGCAAGGTGCAATTCTGAAATTTTTTGCTTTTTCCTGCTCCTCTAAGCATGATAAAGAAGATTCAAAGAGAGTGAGATGCCAGATCCTTTCCTTCAGTCAGTAGCT
This sequence comes from Phyllobates terribilis, assembly GCF_046119375.1. Taxonomy (NCBI): domain Eukaryota; kingdom Metazoa; phylum Chordata; class Amphibia; order Anura; family Dendrobatidae; genus Phyllobates; species Phyllobates terribilis. The sequence goes on along the minus strand of NW_027364518.1, from coordinate 124,529 downwards.
TCAATCATTTCTGGTATATGAATAACATGATGTTTTTCAATGGCAAAAATCAATGAATTTTGTAAATGCACAAACAGTAATTTCTCCGCATTGCAAGGCGCAATTCTGAAATTTTTTGCTTTTTCCTGCTCCTCTTAGCATGATAAAGAAGATTCAAAGAGAGTGAGATGCCAGCTCCTTTCATTCAGTCAGTAGCTTCAATCATTTCTGGACATTTTTCAATGGCAAAAATCAATGAATATTGTAAATGCACAAACAGTAATTTCTCCGCATTGCAAGGTGCAATTCTGAAATTTTTTGCTTTTTCCTGCTCCTCTTAGCATGATAAAGAAGATTCAAAGAGAGTGAGATGCCAGCTCCTTTCATTCAGTCAGTAGCTTCAATCATTTCTGGACGTTTTTCAATGGCAAAAATCAATGAATATTGTAAATGCACAAACAGTAATTTCTCCGCATTGCAAGGTGCAATTCTGAAATTGTTTGCTTTTTCCTGCTCCTCTTAGCATGATAAAGAAGATTCAAAGAGAGTGAGATGCCAGCTCCTTTCATTCAGTCAGTACCTTCAATTATTTCTGGACCTTTTTCAATGGCAAAAATCAATGAATATTGTAAATGCACAAACAGTAATTTCTCCGCATTGCAAGGTGCAATTCTGAAATTTTTTGCTTTTTCCTGCTCCTCTTAGCATGATAAAGAAGATTCAAAGAGAGTGAGATGCCAGCTCCTTTCATTCAGTCAGTAGCTTCAATCATTTCTGGACGTTTTTCAATGGCAAAAATCAATGAATATTGTAAATGCACAAACTGTAATTTCTCCGCATTGCAAGGTGCAATTCTGAAATTTTTTGCTTTTTCCTGCTCCTCTTAGCATGATAAAGAAGATTCAAAGAGAGTGAGATGCCAGCTCCTTTCATTCAGTCAGTAGCTTCAATCATTTCTGGTATATGAATAACATGATGTTTTTCAATAGCAAAAATCAATGAATATTGTAAATGCACAAACAGTAATTTCTCCGCATTGCAAGGTGCAATTCTGAAAGTTTTTGCTTTTTCCTGCTCCTCTTAGCATGATAAAGAAGATTCAAAGAGAGTGAGATGCCAGCTCCTTTCATTCAGTCAGTAGCTTCAATCATTTCTGGACGTTTTTCAATGGCAAAAATCAATGAATATTGTAAATGCACAAACAGTAATTTCTCCGCATTGCAAGGTGCAATTCTGAAATTTTTTACTTTTTCCTGCTCCTCTTAGCATGATAAAGAAGATTCAAAGAGAGTGAGATGCCAGCTCCTTTCATTCAGTCAGTAGCTTCAATCATTTCTGGTATATGAATAACATGATGTTTTTCAATCGCAAAAATCAATGAATATTGTCAATGCACAAACAGTAATTTCTCCGCATTGCAAGGTGCAATTCTGAAATTTTTTGCTTTTTCCTGCTCCTCTTAGCATGATAAAGAAGATTCAAAGAGAGTGAGATGCCAGCTCCTTTCATTCAGTCAGTAGCTTCAATCATTTCTGGACGTTTTTCAATGGCAAAAATCAATGAATATTGTAAATGCACAAACAGTAATTTCTCCGCATTGCAAGGTGCAATTCTGAAATTTTTTGCTTTTTCCTGCTCCTCTAAGCATGATAAAGAAGATTCAAAGAGAGTGAGATGCCATATCCTTTCCTTCAGTCAGTAGCTTCAATCATTTCTGGTATATGAATAACATGATGTTTTTCAATGGCAAAAATCAATGAATTTTGTAAATGCACAAACAGTAATTTCTCCGCATTGCAAGGCGCAATTCTGAAATTTTTTGCTTTTTCCTGCTCCTCTTAGCATGATAAAGAAGATTCAAAGAGAGTGAGATGCCAGCTCCTTTCATTCAGTCAGTAGCTTCAATCATTTCTGGACATTTTTCAATGGCAAAAATCAATGAATATTGTAAATGCACAAACAGTAATTTCTCCGCATTGCAAGGTGCAATTCTGAAATTTTTTGCTTTTTCCTGCTCCTCTTAGCATGATAAAGAAGATTCAAAGAGAGTGAGATGCCAGCTCCTTTCATTCAGTCAGTAGCTTCAATCATTTCTGGACGTTTTTCAATGGCAAAAATCAATGAATATTGTAAATGCACAAACAGTAATTTCTCCGCATTGCAAGGTGCAATTCTGAAATTTTTTGCTTTTTCCTGCTCCTCTTAGCATGATAAAGAAGATTCAAAGAGAGTGAGATGCCAGCTCCTTTCATTCAGTCAGTACCTTCAATCATTTCTGGACGTTTTTCAATGGCAAAAATCAATGAATATTGTAAATGCACAAACAGTAATTTCTCCGCATTGCAAGGTGCAATTCTGAAATTTTTTGCTTTTTCCTGCTCCTCTTAGCATGATAAAGAAGATTCAAAGAGAGTGAGATGCCAGCTCCTTTCATTCAGTCAGTAGCTTCAATCATTTCTGGACGTTTTTCAATGGCAAAAATCAATGAATATTGTAAATGCACAAACTGTAATTTCTCCGCATTGCAAGGTGCAATTCTGAAATTTTTTGCTTTTTCCTGCTCCTCTTAGCATGATAAAGAAGATTCAAAGAGAGTGAGATGCCAGCTCCTTTCATTCAGTCAGTAGCTTCAATCATTTCTGGTATATGAATAACATGATGTTTTTCAATAGCAAAAATCAATGAATATTGTAAATGCACAAACAGTAATTTCTCCGCATTGCAAGGTGCAATTCTGAAATTTTTTGCTTTTTCCTGCTCCTCTTAGCATGATAAAGAAGATTCAAAGAGAGTGAGATGCCAGCTCCTTTCATTCAGTCAGTAGCTTCAATCATTTCTGGACGTTTTTCAATGGCAAAAATCAATGAATATTGTAAATGCACAAACAGTAATTTCTCCGCATTGCAAGGTGCAATTCTGAAATTTTTTGCTTTTTCCTGCTCCTCTTAGCATGATAAACAAGATTCAAAGAGAGTGAGATGCCAGCTCCTTTCATTCAGTCAGTAGCTTCAATCATTTCTGGACGTTTTTCAATGGCAAAAATCATTGAATATTGTAAATGCACAAACAGTAATTTCTCCGCATTGCAAGGTGCAATTCTGAAATTTTTTACTTTTTCCTGCTCCTCTTAGCATGATAAAGAAGATTCAAAGAGAGTGAGATGCCAGCTCCTTTCATTCAGTCAGTAGCTTCAATCATTTCTGGTATATGAATAACATGATGTTTTTCAATCGCAAAAATCAATGAATATTGTAAATGCACAAACAGTAATTTCTCCGCATTGCAAGGTGCAATTCTGAAATTTTTTGCTTTTTCCTGCTCCTCTTAGCATGATAAAGAAGATTCAAAGAGAGTGAGATGCCAGCTCCTTTCATTCAGTCAGTAGCTTCAATCATTTCTGGACGTTTTTCAATGGCAAAAATCAATGAATATTGTAAATGCACAAACAGTAATTTCTCCGCATTGCAAGGTGCAATTCTGAAATTTTTTGCTTTTTCCTGCTCCTCTTAGCATGATAAAGAAGATTCAAAGAGAGTGAGATGCCAGATCCTTTCCTTCAGTCAGTAGCTTCAATCATTTCTGGTATATGAATAACATGATGTTTTTCAATGGCAAAAATCAATGAATTTTGTAAATGCACAAACAGTAATTTCTCCGCATTGCAAGGCGCAATTCTGAAATTTTTTGCTTTTTCCTGCTCCTCTTAGCATGATAAAGAAGATTCAAAGAGAGTGAGATGCCAGCTCCTTTCATTCAGTCAGTAGCTTCAATCATTTCTGGACATTTTTCAATGGCAAAAATCAATGAATATTGTAAATGCACAAACAGTAATTTCTCCGCATTGCAAGGTGCAATTCTGAAATTTTTTGCTTTTTCCTGCTCCTCTTAGCATGATAAAGAAGATTCAAAGAGAGTGAGATGCCAGCTCCTTTCATTCAGTCAGTAGCTTCAATCATTTCTGGACGTTTTTCAATGGCAAAAATCAATGAATATTGTAAATGCACAAACAGTAATTTCTCCGCATTGCAAGGTGCAATTCTGAAATTTTTTGCTTTTTCCTGCTCCTCTTAGCATGATAAAGAAGATTCAAAGAGAGTGAGATGCCAGCTCCTTTCATTCAGTCAGTAGCTTCAATCATTTCTGGACGTTTTTCAATGGCAAAAATCAATGAATATTGTAAATGCACAAACAGTAATTTCTCCGCATTGCAAGGTGCAATTCTGAAATTTTTTGCTTTTTCCTGCTCCTCTTAGCATGATAAAGAAGATTCAAAGAGAGTGAGATGCCAGATCCTTTCCTTCAGTCAGTAGCTTCAATCATTTCTGGTATATGAATAACATGATGTTTTTCAATAGCAAAAATCAATGAATATTGTAAATGCACAAACAGTAATTTCTCCGCATTGCAAGGTGCAATTCTGAAATTTTTTGCTTTTTCCTGCTCCTCTTAGCATGATAAAGAAGATTCAAAGAGAGTGAGATGCCAGCTCCTTTCATTCAGTCAGTAGCTTCAATCATTTCTGGACGTTTTTCAATGGCAAAAATCAATGAATATTGTAAATGCACAAACAGTAATTTCTCCGCATTGCAAGGTGCAATTCTGAAATTTTTTGCTTTTTCCTGCTCCTCTTAGCATGATAAACAAGATTCAAAGAGAGTGAGATGCCAGCTCCTTTCATTCAGTCAGTAGCTTCAATCATTTCTGGACGTTTTTCAATGGCAAAAATCATTGAATATTGTAAATGCACAAACAGTAATTTCTCCGCATTGCAAGGTGCAATTCTGAAATTTTTTACTTTTTCCTGCTCCTCTTAGCATGATAAAGAAGATTCAAAGAGAGTGAGATGCCAGCTCCTTTCATTCAGTCAGTAGCTTCAATCATTTCTGGTATATGAATAACATGATGTTTTTCAATCGCAAAAATCAATGAATATTGTAAATGCACAAACAGTAATTTCTCCGCATTGCAAGGTGCAATTCTGAAATTTTTTGCTTTTTCCTGCTCCTCTTAGCATGATAAAGAAGATTCAAAGAGAGTGAGATGCCAGCTCCTTTCATTCAGTCAGTAGCTTCAATCATTTCTGGACGTTTTTCAATGGCAAAAATCAATGAATATTGTAAATGCACAAACAGTAATTTCTCCGCATTGCAAGGTGCAATTCTGAAATTTTTTGCTTTTTCCTGCTCCTCTTAGCATGATAAAGAAGATTCAAAGAGAGTGAGATGCCAGATCCTTTCCTTCAGTCAGTAGCTTCAATCATTTCTGGTATATGAATAACATGATGTTTTTCAATGGCAAAAATCAATGAATTTTGTAAATGCACAAACAGTAATTTCTCCGCATTGCAAGGCGCAATTCTGAAATTTTTTGCTTTTTCCTGCTCCTCTTAGCATGATAAAGAAGATTCAAAGAGAGTGAGATGCCAGCTCCTTTCATTCAGTCAGTAGCTTCAATCATTTCTGGACATTTTTCAATGGCAAAAATCAATGAATATTGTAAATGCACAAACAGTAATTTCTCCGCATTGCAAGGTGCAATTCTGAAATTTTTTGCTTTTTCCTGCTCCTCTTAGCATGATAAAGAAGATTCAAAGAGAGTGAGATGCCAGCTCCTTTCATTCAGTCAGTAGCTTCAATCATTTCTGGACGTTTTTCAATGGCAAAAATCAATGAATATTGTAAATGCACAAACAGTAATTTCTCCGCATTGCAAGGTGCAATTCTGAAATTTTTTGCTTTTTCCTGCTCCTCTTAGCATGATAAAGAAGATTCAAAGAGAGTGAGATGCCAGCTCCTTTCATTCAGTCAGTAGCTTCAATCATTTCTGGACGTTTTTCAATGGCAAAAATCAATGAATATTGTAAATGCACAAACAGTAATTTCTCCGCATTGCAAGGTGCAATTCTGAAATTTTTTGCTTTTTCCTGCTCCTCTTAGCATGATAAAGAAGATTCAAAGAGAGTGAGATGCCAGATCCTTTCCTTCAGTCAGTAGCTTCAATCATTTCTGGTATATGAATAACATGATGTTTTTCAATGGCAAAAATCAATGAATTTTGTAAATGCACAAACAGTAATTTCTCCGCATTGAAAGGCGCAATTCTGAAATTTTTTGCTTTTTCCTGCTCCTCTTAGCATGATAAAGAAGATTCAAAGAGAGTGAGATGCCAGCTCCTTTCATTCAGTCAGTAGCTTCAATCATTTCTGGTATATGAATAACATGATGTTTTTCAATCGCAAAAATCAATGAATATTGTAAATGCACAAACAGTAATTTCTCCGCATTGCAAGGTGCAATTCTGAAATTTTTTGCTTTTTCCTGCTCCTCTTAGCATGATAAAGAAGATTCAAAGAGAGTGAGATGCCAGCTCCTTTCATTCAGTCAGTAGCTTCAATCATTTCTGGACGTTTTTCAATGGCAAAAATCAATGAATATTGTAAATGCACAAACAGTAATTTCTCCGCATTGCAAGGTGCAATTCTGAAATTTTTTGCTTTTTCCTGCTCCTCTAAGCATGATAAAGAAGATTCAAAGAGAGTGAGATGCCAGATCCTTTCCTTCAGTCAGTAGCTTCAATCATTTCTGGTATATGAATAACATGATGTTTTTCAATGGCAAAAATCAATGAATTTTGTAAATGCACAAACAGTAATTTCTCCGCATTGCAAGGCGCAATTCTGAAATTTTTTGCTTTTTCCTGCTCCTCTTAGCATGATAAAGAAGATTCAAAGAGAGTGAGATGCCAGCTCCTTTCATTCAGTCAGTAGCTTCAATCATTTCTGGACATTTTTCAATGGCAAAAATCAATGAATATTGTAAATGCACAAACAGTAATTTCTCCGCATTGCAAGGTGCAATTCTGAAATTTTTTGCTTTTTCCTGCTCCTCTTAGCATGATAAAGAAGATTCAAAGAGAGTGAGATGCCAGCTCCTTTCATTCAGTCAGTAGCTTCAATCATTTCTGGACGTTTTTCAATGGCAAAAATCAATGAATATTGTAAATGCACAAACAGTAATTTCTCCGCATTGCAAGGTGCAATTCTGAAATTGTTTGCTTTTTCCTGCTCCTCTTAGCATGATAAAGAAGATTCAAAGAGAGTGAGATGCCAGCTCCTTTCATTCAGTCAGTACCTTCAATTATTTCTGGACCTTTTTCAATGGCAAAAATCAATGAATATTGTAAATGCACAAACAGTAATTTCTCCGCATTGCAAGGTGCAATTCTGAAATTTTTTGCTTTTTCCTGCTCCTCTTAGCATGATAAAGAAGATTCAAAGAGAGTGAGATGCCAGCTCCTTTCATTCAGTCAGTAGCTTCAATCATTTCTGGACGTTTTTCAATGGCAAAAATCAATGAATATTGTAAATGCACAAACTGTAATTTCTCCGCATTGCAAGGTGCAATTCTGAAATTTTTTGCTTTTTCCTGCTCCTCTTAGCATGATAAAGAAGATTCAAAGAGAGTGAGATGTCAGCTCCTTTCATTCAGTCAGTAGCTTCAATCATTTCTGGTATATGAATAACATGATGTTTTTCAATAGCAAAAATCAATGAATATTGTAAATGCACAAACAGTAATTTCTCCGCATTGCAAGGTGCAATTCTGAAATTTTTTGCTTTTTCCTGCTCCTCTTAGCATGATAAAGAAGATTCAAAGAGAGTGAGATGCCAGCTCCTTTCATTCAGTCAGTAGCTTCAATCATTTCTGGACGTTTTTCAATGGCAAAAATCAATGAATATTGTAAATGCACAAACAGTAATTTCTCCGCATTGCAAGGTGCAATTCTGAAATTTTTTACTTTTTCCTGCTCCTCTTAGCATGATAAAGAAGATTCAAAGAGAGTGAGATGCCAGCTCCTTTCATTCAGTCAGTAGCTTCAATCATTTCTGGTATATGAATAACATGATGTTTTTCAATCGCAAAAATCAATGAATATTGTCAATGCACAAACAGTAATTTCTCCGCATTGCAAGGTGCAATTCTGAAATTTTTTGCTTTTTCCTGCTCCTCTTAGCATGATAAAGAAGATTCAAAGAGAGTGAGATGCCAGCTCCTTTCATTCAGTCAGTAGCTTCAATCATTTCTGGACGTTTTTCAATGGCAAAAATCAATGAATATTGTAAATGCACAAACAGTAATTTCTCCGCATTGCAAGGCGCAATTCTGAAATTTTTTGCTTTTTCCTGCTCCTCTTAGCATGATAAAGAAGATTCAAAGAGAGTGAGATGCCAGCTCCTTTCATTCAGTCAGTAGCTTCAATCATTTCTGGACATTTTTCAATGGCAAAAATCAATGAATATTGTAAATGCACAAACAGTAATTTCTCCGCATTGCAAGGTGCAATTCTGAAATTTTTTGCTTTTTCCTGCTCCTCTTAGCATGATAAAGAAGATTCAAAGAGAGTGAGATGCCAGCTCCTTTCATTCAGTCAGTAGCTTCAATCATTTCTGGACGTTTTTCAATGGCAAAAATCAATGAATATTGTAAATGCACAAACAGTAATTTCTCCGCATTGCAAGGTGCAATTCTGAAATTTTTTGCTTTTTCCTGCTCCTCTTAGCATGATAAAGAAGATTCAAAGAGAGTGAGATGCCAGCTCCTTTCATTCAGTCAGTACCTTCAATCATTTCTGGACGTTTTTCAATGGCAAAAATCAATGAATATTGTAAATGCACAAACATTAATTTCTCCGCATTGCAAGGTGCAATTCTGAAATTTTTTGCTTTTTCCTGCTCCTCTTAGCATGATAAAGAAGATTCAAAGAGAGTGAGATGCCAGCTCCTTTCATTCAGTCAGTAGCTTCAATCATTTCTGGACGTTTTTCAATGGCAAAAATCAATGAATATTGTAAATGCACAAACTGTAATTTCTCCGCATTGCAAGGTGCAATTCTGAAATTTTTTGCTTTTTCCTGCTCCTCTTAGCATGATAAAGAAGATTCAAAGAGAGTGAGATGCCAGCTCCTTTCATTCAGTCAGTAGCTTCAATCATTTCTGGTATATGAATAACATGATGTTTTTCAATAGCAAAAATCAATGAATATTGTAAATGCACAAACAGTAATTTCTCCGCATTGCAAGGTGCAATTCTGAAATTTTTTGCTTTTTCCTGCTCCTCTTAGCATGATAAAGAAGATTCAAAGAGAGTGAGATGCCAGCTCCTTTCATTCAGTCAGTAGCTTCAATCATTTCTGGACGTTTTTCAATGGCAAAAATCAATGAATATTGTAAATGCACAAACAGTAATTTCTCCGCATTGCAAGGTGCAATTCTGAAATTTTTTGCTTTTTCCTGCTCCTCTTAGCATGATAAACAAGATTCAAAGAGAGTGAGATGCCAGCTCCTTTCATTCAGTCAGTAGCTTCAATCATTTCTGGACGTTTTTCAATGGCAAAAATCATTGAATATTGTAAATGCACAAACAGTAATTTCTCCGCATTGCAAGGTGCAATTCTGAAATTTTTTACTTTTTCCTGCTCCTCTTAGCATGATAAAGAAGATTCAAAGAGAGTGAGATGCCAGCTCCTTTCATTCAGTCAGTAGCTTCAATCATTTCTGGTATATGAATAACATGATGTTTTTCAATCGCAAAAATCAATGAATATTGTAAATGCACAAACAGTAATTTCTCCGCATTGCAAGGTGCAATTCTGAAATTTTTTGCTTTTTCCTGCTCCTCTTAGCATGATAAAGAAGATTCAAAGAGAGTGAGATGCCAGCTCCTTTCATTCAGTCAGTAGCTTCAATCATTTCTGGACGTTTTTCAATGGCAAAAATCAATGAATATTGTAAATGCACAAACAGTAATTTCTCCGCATTGCAAGGTACAATTCTGAAATTTTTTGCTTTTTCCTGCTCCTCTTAGCATGATAAAGAAGATTCAAAGAGAGTGAGATGCCAGATCCTTTCCTTCAGTCAGTAGCTTCAATCATTTCTGGTATATGAATAACATGATGTTTTTCAATGGCAAAAATCAATGAATTTTGTAAATGCACAAACAGTAATTTCTCCGCATTGCAAGGCGCAATTCTGAAATTTTTTGCTTTTTCCTGCTCCTCTTAGCATGATAAAGAAGATTCAAAGAGAGTGAGATGCCAGCTCCTTTCATTCAGTCAGTAGCTTCAATCATTTCTGGACATTTTTCAATGGCAAAAATCAATGAATATTGTAAATGCACAAACAGTAATTTCTCCGCATTGCAAGGTGCAATTCTGAAATTTTTTGCTTTTTCCTGCTCCTCTTAGCATGATAAAGAAGATTCAAAGAGAGTGAGATGCCAGCTCCTTTCATTCAGTCAGTAGCTTCAATCATTTCTGGACGTTTTTCAATGGCAAAAATCAATGAATATTGTAAATGCACAAACAGTAATTTCTCCGCATTGCAAGGTGCAATTCTGAAATTTTTTGCTTTTTCCTGCTCCTCTTAGCATGATAAAGAAGATTCAAAGAGAGTGAGATGCCAGCTCCTTTCATTCAGTCAGTAGCTTCAATCATTTCTGGACGTTTTTCAATGGCAAAAATCAATGAATATTGTAAATGCACAAACAGTAATTTCTCCGCATTGCAAGGTGCAATTCTGAAATTTTTTGCTTTTTCCTGCTCCTCTTAGCATGATAAAGAAGATTCAAAGAGAGTGAGATGCCAGATCCTTTCCTTCAGTCAGTAGCTTCAATCATTTCTGGTATATGAATAACATGATGTTTTTCAATGGCAAAAATCAATGAATTTTGTAAATGCACAAACAGTAATTTCTCCGCATTGAAAGGCGCAATTCTGAAATTTTTTGCTTTTTCCTGCTCCTCTTAGCATGATAAAGAAGATTCAAAGAGAGTGAGATGCCAGCTCCTTTCATTCAGTCAGTAGCTTCAATCATTTCTGGACATTTTTCAATGGCAAAAATCAATGAATATTGTAAATGCACAAACAGTAATTTCTCCGCATTGCAAGGTGCAATTCTGAAATTTTTTGCTTTTTCCTGCTCCACTTAGCATGATAAAGAAGATTCAAAGAGAGTGAGATGCCAGCTCCTTTCATTCAGTCAGTAGCTTCAATCATTTCTGGACGTTTTTCCATGGCAAAAATCAATGAATATTGTAAATGCACAAACAGTAATTTCTCCGCATTGCAAGGTGCAATTCTGAAATTTTTTGCTTTTTCCTGCTCCTCTTAGCATGATAAAGAAGATTCAAAGAGAGTGAGATGCCAGCTCCTTTCATTCAGTCAGTAGCTTCAATCATTTCTGGACGTTTTTCAATGGCAAAAATCAATGAATATTGTAAATGCACAAACAGTAATTTCTCCGCATTGCAATGTGCAATTCTGAAATTTTTTGCTTTTTCCTGCTCCTCTTAGCATGATAAAGAAGATTCAAAGAGAGTGAGATGCCAGCTCCTTTCATTCAGTCAGTAGCTTCAATCATTTCTGGACATTTTTCAATGGCAAAAATCAATGAATATTGTAAATGCACAAACAGTAATTTCTCCGCATTGCAAGGTGCAATTCTGAAATTTTTTGCTTTTTCCTGCTCCTCTTAGCATGATAAAGAAGATTCAAAGAGAGTGAGATGCCAGCTCCTTTCATTCAGTCAGTAGCTTCAATCATTTCTGGACGTTTTTCAATGACAAAAATCAATGAATATTGTAAATGCACAAACAGTAATTTCTCTGCATTGCAAGGTGCAATTCTGAAATTTTTTGCTTTTTCCTGCTCCTCTTAGCATGATAAAGAAGATTCAAAGAGAGTGAGATGCCAGATCCTTTCCTTCAGTCAGTAGCTTCAATCATTTCTGGTATATGAATAACATGATGTTTTTCAATGGCAAAAATCAATGAATTTTGTAAATGCACAAACAGTAATTTCTCCGCATTGCAAGGCGCAATTCTGAAATTTTTTGCTTTTTCCTGCTCCTCTTAGCATGATAAAGAAGATTCAAAGAGAGTGAGATGCCAGCTCCTTTCATTCAGTCAGTAGCTTCAATCATTTCTGGACATTTTTCAATGGCAAAAATCAATGAATATTGTAAATGCACAAACAGTAATTTCTCCGCATTGCAAGGTGCAATTCTGAAATTTTTTGCTTTTTCCTGCTCCTCTTAGCATGATAAAGAAGATTCAAAGAGAGTGAGATGCCAGCTCCTTTCATTCAGTCAGTAGCTTCAATCATTTCTGGACGTTTTTCAATGGCAAAAATCAATGAATATTGTAAATGCACAAACAGTAATTTCTCCGCATTGCAAGGTGCAATTCTGAAATTTTTTGCTTTTTCCTGCTCCTCTTAGCATGATAAAGAAGATTCAAAGAGAGTGAGATGCCAGCTCCTTACATTCAGTCAGTAGCTTCAATCATTTCTGGATGTTTTTCAATGGCAAAAATCAATGAATATTGTAAATGCACAAACAGTAATTTCTCCGCATTGCAAGGTGCAATTCTGAAATTTTTTGCTTTTTCCTGCTCCTCTTAGCATGATAAAGAAGATTCAAAGAGAGTGAGATGCCAGATCCTTTCCTTCAGTCAGTAGCTTCAATCATTTCTGGTATATGAATAACATGTTTTTCAATGGCAAAAATCAATGAATTTTGTAAATGCACAAACAGTAATTTCTCCGCATTGCAAGGCGCAATTCTGAAATTTTTTGCTTTTTCCTGCTCCTCTTAGCATGATAAAGAAGATTCAAAGAGAGTGAGATGCCAGCTCCTTTCATTCAGTCAGTAGCTTCAATCATTTCTGGACATTTTTCAATGGCAAAAATCAATGAATATTGTAAATGCACAAACAGTAATTTCTCCGCATTGCAAGGTGCAATTCTGAAATTTTTTGCTTTTTCCTGCTCCTCTTAGCATGATAAAGAAGATTCAAAGAGAGTGAGATGCCAGCTCCTTTCATTCAGTCAGTAGCTTCAATCATTTCTGGACGTTTTTCAATGGCAAAAATCAATGAATATTGTAAATGCACAAACAGTAATTTCTCCGCATTGCAAGGTGCAATTCTGAAATTTTTTGCTTTTTCCTGCTCCTCTTAGCATGATAAAGAAGATTCAAAGAGAGTGAGATGCCAGCTCCTTTCATTCAGTCAGTAGCTTCAAACATTTCTGGTACATGAATAACATGATGTTTTTCAATGGCAAAAATCAATGAATATTGTAAATGCACAAACAGTAATTTCTCCGCATTGCAATGTGCAATTCTGAAATTTTTTGCTTTTTCCTGCTCCTCTTAGCATGATAAAGAAGATTCAAAGAGAGTGAGATGCCAGCTCCTTTCGTTCAGTCAGTAGCTTCAATCATTTCTGGACGTTTTTCAATGGCAAAAATCATTGAATATTATAAATGCACAAACAGTAATTTCTCCGCATTGCAAGGTGCAATTCTGAAATTTTTTACTTTTTCCTGCTCCTCTTAGCATGATAAAGAAGATTCAAAGAGAGTGAGATGCCAGCTCCTTTCATTCAGTCAGTAGCTTCAATCATTTCTGGTATATGAATAACATGATGTTTTTCAATGGCAAAAATCAATGAATATTGTAAATGCACAAACAGTAATTTCTCCGCATTGCAAGGTGCAATTCTGAAATTTTTTGCTTTTTCCTGCTCCTCTTAGCATGATAAAGAAGATTCAAAGAGAGTGAGATGCCAGCTCCTTTCATTCAGTCAGTAGCTTCAATCATTTCTGGACGTTTTTCAATGGCAAAAATCAATGAATATTGTAAATGCACAAACAGTAATTTCTCCGCATTGCAAGGTGCAATTCTGAAATTTTTTGCTTTTTCCTGCTCCTCTTAGCATGATAAACAAGATTCAAAGAGAGTGAGATGCCAGCTCATTTCATTCAGTCAGTAGCTTCAATCATTTCTGGACGTTTTTCAATGGCAAAAATCATTGAATATTGTAAATGCACAAACAGTAATTTCTCCGCATTGCAAGGTGCAATTCTGAAATTTTTTACTTTTTCCTGCTCCTCTTAGCATGATAAAGAAGATTCAAAGAGAGTGAGATGCCAGCTCCTTTCATTCAGTCAGTAGCTTCAATCATTTCTGGTATATGAATAACATGATGTTTTTCAATCGCAAAAATCAATGAATATTGTAAATGCACAAACAGTAATTTCTCCGCATTGCAAGGTGCAATTCTGAAATTTTTTGCTTTTTCCTGCTCCTCTTAGCATGATAAAGAAGATTCAAAGAGAGTGAGATGCCAGCTCCTTTCATTCAGTCAGTAGCTTCAATCATTTCTGGACGTTTTTCAATGGCAAAAATCAATGAATATTGTAAATGCACAAACAGTAATTTCTCCGCATTGCAAGGTGCAATTCTGAAATTTTTTGCTTTTTCCTGCTCCTCTTAGCATGATAAAGAAGATTCAAAGAGAGTGAGATGCCAGATCCTTTCCTTCAGTCAGTAGCTTCAATCATTTCTGGTATATGAATAACATGATGTTTTTCAATGGCAAAAATCAATGAATTTTGTAAATGCACAAACAGTAATTTCTCCGCATTGCAAGGCGCAATTCTGAAATTTTTTGCTTTTTCCTGCTCCTCTTAGCATGATAAAGAAGATTCAAAGAGAGTGAGATGCCAGCTCCTTTCATTCAGTCAGTAGCTTCAATCATTTCTGGACATTTTTCAATGGCAAAAATCAATGAATATTGTAAATGCACAAACAGTAATTTCTCCGCATTGCAAGGTGCAATTCTGAAATTTTTTGCTTTTTCCTGCTCCTCTTAGCATGATAAAGAAGATTCAAAGAGAGTGAGATGCCAGCTCCTTTCATTCAGTCAGTAGCTTCAATCATTTCTGGACGTTTTTCAATGGCAAAAATCAATGAATATTGTAAATGCACAAACAGTAATTTCTCCGCATTGCAAGGTGCAATTCTGAAATTTTTTGCTTTTTCCTGCTCCTCTTAGCATGATAAAGAAGATTCAAAGAGAGTGAGATGCCAGCTCCTTTCATTCAGTCAGTAGCTTCAATCATTTCTGGACGTTTTTCAATGGCAAAAATCAATGAATATTGTAAATGCACAAACAGTAATTTCTCCGCATTGCAAGGTGCAATTCTGAAATTTTTTGCTTTTTCCTGCTCCTCTTAGCATGATAAAGAAGATTCAAAGAGAGTGAGATGCCAGATCCTTTCCTTCAGTCAGTAGCTTCAATCATTTCTGGTATATGAATAACATGATGTTTTTCAATGGCAAAAATCAATGAATTTTGTAAATGCACAAACAGTAATTTCTCCGCATTGCAAGGTGCAATTCTGAAATGTTTTGCTTTTTCCTGCTCCTCTTAGCATGATAAAGAAGATTCAAAGAGAGTGAGATGCCAGCTCCTTTCATTCAGTCAGTAGCTTCAATTATTTCTGGACATTTTTCCATGGCAAAAATCAATGAATATTGTAAATGCACAAACAGTAATTTCTCCGCATTGCAAGGTGCAATTCTGAAATTTTTTGCTTTTTCCTGCTCCTCTTAGCATGATAAAGAAGATTCAAAGAGAGTGAGATGCCAGCTCCTTTCATTCAGTCAGTAGCTTCAATCATTTCTGGACGTTTTTCAATGGCAAAAATCAATGAATATTGTAAATGCACAAACAGTAATTTCTCCGCATTGCAATGTGCAATTCTGAAATTTTTTGCTTTTTCCTGCTCCTCTTAGCATGATAAAGAAGATTCAAAGAGAGTGAGATGCCAGCTCCTTTCATTCAGTCAGTAGCTTCAATCATTTCTGGACATTTTTCAATGGCAAAAATCAATGAATATTGTAAATGCACAAACAGTAATTTCTCCGCATTGCAAGGTGCAATTCTGAAATTTTTTGCTTTTTCCTGCTCCTCTTAGCATGATAAAGAAGATTCAAAGAGAGTGAGATGCCAGCTCCTTTCATTCAGTCAGTAGCTTCAATCATTTCTGGACGTTTTTCAATGACAAAAATCAATGAATATTGTAAATGCACAAACAGTAATTTCTCTGCATTGCAAGGTGCAATTCTGAAATTTTTTGCTTTTTCCTGCTCCTCTTAGCATGATAAAGAAGATTCAAAGAGAGTGAGATGCCAGATCCTTTCCTTCAGTCAGTAGCTTCAATCATTTCTGGTATATGAATAACATGTTTTTCAATGGCAAAAATCAATGAATTTTGTAAATGCACAAACAGTAATTTCTCCGCATTGCAAGGCGCAATTCTGAAATTTTTTGCTTTTTCCTGCTCCTCTTAGCATGATAAAGAAGATTCAAAGAGAGTGAGATGCCAGCTCCTTTCATTCAGTCAGTAGCTTCAATCATTTCTGGACATTTTTCAATGGCAAAAATCAATGAATATTGTAAATGCACAAACAGTAATTTCTCCGCATTGCAAGGTGCAATTCTGAAATTTTTTGCTTTTTCCTGCTCCTCTTAGCATGATAAAGAAGATTCAAAGAGAGTGAGATGCCAGCTCCTTTCATTCAGTCAGTAGCTTCAATCATTTCTGGACGTTTTTCAATGGCAAAAATCAATGAATATTGTAAATGCACAAACAGTAATTTCTCCGCATTGCAAGGTGCAATTCTGAAATTTTTTGCTTTTTCCTGCTCCTCTTAGCATGATAAAGAAGATTCAAAGAGAGTGAGATGCCAGCTCCTTTCATTCAGTCAGTAGCTTCAATCATTTCTGGACGTTTTTCAATGGCAAAAATCAATGAATATTGTAAATGCACAAACAGTAATTTCTCCGCATTGCAATGTGCAATTCTGAAATTTTTTGCTTTTTCCTGCTCCTCTTAGCATGATAAAGAAGATTCAAAGAGAGTGAGATGCCAGCTCCTTTCATTCAGTCAGTAGCTTCAAACATTTCTGGTACATGAATAACATGATGTTTTTCAATGGCAAAAATCAATGAATATTGTAAATGCACAAACAGTAATTTCTCCGCATTGCAAGGTGCAATTCTGAAATTTTTTGCTTTTTCCTGCTCCTCTTAGCATGATAAAGAAGATTCAAAGAGAGTGAGATGCCAGCTCCTTTCGTTCAGTCAGTAGCTTCAATCATTTCTGGACGTTTTTCAATGGCAAAAATCATTGAATATTATAAATGCACAAACAGTAATTTCTCCGCATTGCAAGGTGCAATTCTGAAATTTTTTACTTTTTCCTGCTCCTCTTAGCATGATAAAGAAGATTCAAAGAGAGTGAGATGCCAGCTCCTTTCATTCAGTCAGTAGCTTCAATCATTTCTGGTATATGAATAACATGATGTTTTTCAATGGCAAAAATCAATGAATATTGTAAATGCACAAACAGTAATTTCTCCGCATTGCAAGGTGCAATTCTGAAATTTTTTGCTTTTTCCTGCTCCTCTTAGCATGATAAAGAAGATTCAAAGAGAGTGAGATGCCAGCTCCTTTCGTTCAGTCAGTAGCTTCAATCATTTCTGGACGTTTTTCAATGGCAAAAATCATTGAATATTATAAATGCACAAACAGTAATTTCTCCGCATTGCAAGGTGCAATTCTGAAATTTTTTACTTTTTCCTGCTCCTCTTAGCATGATAAAGAAGATTCAAAGAGAGTGAGATGCCAGATCCTTTCCTTCAGTCAGTAGCTTCAATCATTTCTGGTATATGAATAACATGTTTTTCAATGGCAAAAATCAATGAATTTTGTAAATGCACAAACAGTAATTTCTCCGCATTGCAAGGCGCAATTCTGAAATTTTTTGCTTTTTCCTGCTCCTCTTAGCATGATAAAGAAGATTCAAAGAGAGTGAGATGCCAGCTCCTTTCATTCAGTCAGTAGCTTCAATCATTTCTGGACATTTTTCAATGGCAAAAATCAATGAATATTGTAAATGCACAAACAGTAATTTCTCCGCATTGCAAGGTGCAATTCTGAAATTTTTTGCTTTTTCCTGCTCCTCTTAGCATGATAAAGAAGATTCAAAGAGAGTGAGATGCCAGCTCCTTTCATTCAGTCAGTAGCTTCAATCATTTCTGGACGTTTTTCAATGGCAAAAATCAATGAATATTGTAAATGCACAAACAGTAATTTCTCCGCATTGCAAGGTGCAATTCTGAAATTTTTTGCTTTTTCCTGCTCCTCTTAGCATGATAAAGAAGATTCAAAGAGAGTGAGATGCCAGCTCCTTTCATTCAGTCAGTAGCTTCAATCATTTCTGGACGTTTTTCAATGGCAAAAATCAATGAATATTGTAAATGCACAAACAGTAATTTCTCCGCATTGCAATGTGCAATTCTGAAATTTTTTGCTTTTTCCTGCTCCTCTTAGCATGATAAAGAAGATTCAAAGAGAGTGAGATGCCAGCTCCTTTCATTCAGTCAGTAGCTTCAAACATTTCTGGTACATGAATAACATGATGTTTTTCAATGGCAAAAATCAATGAATATTGTAAATGCACAAACAGTAATTTCTCCGCATTGCAAGGTGCAATTCTGAAATTTTTTGCTTTTTCCTGCTCCTCTTAGCATGATAAAGAAGATTCAAAGAGAGTGAGATGCCAGCTCCTTTCGTTCAGTCAGTAGCTTCAATCATTTCTGGACGTTTTTCAATGGCAAAAATCATTGAATATTATAAATGCACAAACAGTAATTTCTCCGCATTGCAAGGTGCAATTCTGAAATTTTTTACTTTTTCCTGCTCCTCTTAGCATGATAAAGAAGATTCAAAGAGAGTGAGATGCCAGCTCCTTTCATTCAGTCAGTAGCTTCAATCATTTCTGGTATATGAATAACATGATGTTTTTCAATGGCAAAAATCAATGAATATTGTAAATGCACAAACAGTAATTTCTCCGCATTGCAAGGTGCAATTCTGAAATTTTTTGCTTTTTCCTGCTCCTCTTAGCATGATAAAGAAGATTCAAAGAGAGTGAGATGCCAGCTCCTTTCATTCAGTCAGTAGCTTCAATCATTTCTGGACGTTTTTCAATGGCAAAAATCAATGAATATTGTAAATGCACAAACAGTAATTTCTCCGCATTGCAAGGTGCAATTCTGAAATTTTTTGCTTTTTCCTGCTCCTCTTAGCATGATAAACAAGATTCAAAGAGAGTGAGATGCCAGCTCATTTCATTCAGTCAGTAGCTTCAATCATTTCTGGACGTTTTTCAATGGCAAAAATCATTGAATATTGTAAATGCACAAACAGTAATTTCTCCGCATTGCAAGGTGCAATTCTGAAATTTTTTACTTTTTCCTGCTCCTCTTAGCATGATAAAGAAGATTCAAAGAGAGTGAGATGCCAGCTCCTTTCATTCAGTCAGTAGCTTCAATCATTTCTGGTATATGAATAACATGATGTTTTTCAATCGCAAAAATCAATGAATATTGTAAATGCACAAACAGTAATTTCTCCGCATTGCAAGGTGCAATTCTGAAATTTTTTGCTTTTTCCTGCTCCTCTTAGCATGATAAAGAAGATTCAAAGAGAGTGAGATGCCAGCTCCTTTCATTCAGTCAGTAGCTTCAATCATTTCTGGATGTTTTTCAATGGCAAAAATCAATGAATATTGTAAATGCACAAACAGTAATTTCTCCGCATTGCAAGGTGCAATTCTGAAATTTTTTGCTTTTTCCTGCTCCTCTTAGCATGATAAAGAAGATTCAAAGAGAGTGAGATGCCAGATCCTTTCCTTCAGTCAGTAGCTTCAATCATTTCTGGTATATGAATAACATGTTTTTCAATGGCAAAAATCAATGAATTTTGTAAATGCACAAACAGTAATTTCTCCGCATTGCAAGGCGCAATTCTGAAATTTTTTGCTTTTTCCTGCTCCTCTTAGCATGATAAAGAAGATTCAAAGAGAGTGAGATGCCAGCTCCTTTCATTCAGTCAGTAGCTTCAATCATTTCTGGACATTTTTCAATGGCAAAAATCAATGAATATTGTAAATGCACAAACAGTAATTTCTCCGCATTGCAAGGTGCAATTCTGAAATTTTTTGCTTTTTCCTGCTCCTCTTAGCATGATAAAGAAGATTCAAAGAGAGTGAGATGCCAGCTCCTTTCATTCAGTCAGTAGCTTCAATCATTTCTGGACGTTTTTCAATGGCAAAAATCAATGAATATTGTAAATGCACAAACAGTAATTTCTCCGCATTGCAAGGTGCAATTCTGAAATTTTTTGCTTTTTCCTGCTCCTCTTAGCATGATAAAGAAGATTCAAAGAGAGTGAGATGCCAGCTCCTTTCATTCAGTCAGTAGCTTCAATCATTTCTGGACGTTTTTCAATGGCAAAAATCAATGAATATTGTAAATGCACAAACAGTAATTTCTCCGCATTGCAATGTGCAATTCTGAAATTTTTTGCTTTTTCCTGCTCCTCTTAGCATGATAAAGAAGATTCAAAGAGAGTGAGATGCCAGCTCCTTTCATTCAGTCAGTAGCTTCAAACATTTCTGGTACATGAATAACATGATGTTTTTCAATGGCAAAAATCAATGAATATTGTAAATGCACAAACAGTAATTTCTCCGCATTGCAAGGTGCAATTCTGAAATTTTTTGCTTTTTCCTGCTCCTCTTAGCATGATAAAGAAGATTCAAAGAGAGTGAGATGCCAGCTCCTTTCGTTCAGTCAGTAGCTTCAATCATTTCTGGACGTTTTTCAATGGCAAAAATCATTGAATATTATAAATGCACAAACAGTAATTTCTCCGCATTGCAAGGTGCAATTCTGAAATTTTTTACTTTTTCCTGCTCCTCTTAGCATGATAAAGAAGATTCAAAGAGAGTGAGATGCCAGCTCCTTTCATTCAGTCAGTAGCTTCAATCATTTCTGGTATATGAATAACATGATGTTTTTCAATGGCAAAAATCAATGAATATTGTAAATGCACAAACAGTAATTTCTCCGCATTGCAAGGTGCAATTCTGAAATTTTGTGCTTTTTCCTGCTCCTCTTAGCATGATAAAGAAGATTCAAAGAGAGTGAGATGCCAGCTCCTTTCGTTCAGTCAGTAGCTTCAATCATTTCTGGACGTTTTTCAATGGCAAAAATCATTGAATATTATAAATGCACAAACAGTAATTTCTCCGCATTGCAAGGTGCAATTCTGAAATTTTTTACTTTTTCCTGCTCCTCTTAGCATGATAAAGAAGATTCAAAGAGAGTGAGATGCCAGATCCTTTCCTTCAGTCAGTAGCTTCAATCATTTCTGGTATATGAATAACATGTTTTTCAATGGCAAAAATCAATGAATTTTGTAAATGCACAAACAGTAATTTCTCCGCATTGCAAGGCGCAATTCTGAAATTTTTTGCTTTTTCCTGCTCCTCTTAGCATGATAAAGAAGATTCAAAGAGAGTGAGATGCCAGCTCCTTTCATTCAGTCAGTAGCTTCAATCATTTCTGGACATTTTTCAATGGCAAAAATCAATGAATATTGTAAATGCACAAACAGTAATTTCTCCGCATTGCAAGGTGCAATTCTGAAATTTTTTGCTTTTTCCTGCTCCTCTTAGCATGATAAAGAAGATTCAAAGAGAGTGAGATGCCAGCTCCTTTCATTCAGTCAGTAGCTTCAATCATTTCTGGACGTTTTTCAATGGCAAAAATCAATGAATATTGTAAATGCACAAACAGTAATTTCTCCGCATTGCAAGGTGCAATTCTGAAATTTTTTGCTTTTTCCTGCTCCTCTTAGCATGATAAAGAAGATTCAAAGAGAGTGAGATGCCAGCTCCTTTCATTCAGTCAGTAGCTTCAATCATTTCTGGACGTTTTTCAATGGCAAAAATCAATGAATATTGTAAATGCACAAACAGTAATTTCTCCGCATTGCAATGTGCAATTCTGAAATTTTTTGCTTTTTCCTGCTCCTCTTAGCATGATAAAGAAGATTCAAAGAGAGTGAGATGCCAGCTCCTTTCATTCAGTCAGTAGCTTCAAACATTTCTGGTACATGAATAACATGATGTTTTTCAATGGCAAAAATCAATGAATATTGTAAATGCACAAACAGTAATTTCTCCGCATTGCAAGGTGCAATTCTGAAATTTTTTGCTTTTTCCTGCTCCTCTTAGCATGATAAAGAAGATTCAAAGAGAGTGAGATGCCAGCTCCTTTCGTTCAGTCAGTAGCTTCAATCATTTCTGGACGTTTTTCAATGGCAAAAATCATTGAATATTATAAATGCACAAACAGTAATTTCTCCGCATTGCAAGGTGCAATTCTGAAATTTTTTACTTTTTCCTGCTCCTCTTAGCATGATAAAGAAGATTCAAAGAGAGTGAGATGCCAGCTCCTTTCATTCAGTCAGTAGCTTCAATCATTTCTGGTATATGAATAACATGATGTTTTTCAATGGCAAAAATCAATGAATATTGTAAATGCACAAACAGTAATTTCTCCGCATTGCAAGGTGCAATTCTGAAATTTTTTGCTTTTTCCTGCTCCTCTTAGCATGATAAAGAAGATTCAAAGAGAGTGAGATGCCAGCTCCTTTCATTCAGTCAGTAGCTTCAATCATTTCTGGACGTTTTTCAATGGCAAAAATCAATGAATATTGTAAATGCACAAACAGTAATTTCTCCGCATTGCAAGGTGCAATTCTGAAATTTTTTGCTTTTTCCTGCTCCTCTTAGCATGATAAACAAGATTCAAAGAGAGTGAGATGCCAGCTCATTTCATTCAGTCAGTAGCTTCAATCATTTCTGGACGTTTTTCAATGGCAAAAATCATTGAATATTGTAAATGCACAAACAGTAATTTCTCCGCATTGCAAGGTGCAATTCTGAAATTTTTTACTTTTTCCTGCTCCTCTTAGCATGATAAAGAAGATTCAAAGAGAGTGAGATGCCAGCTCCTTTCATTCAGTCAGTAGCTTCAATCATTTCTGGTATATGAATAACATGATGTTTTTCAATCGCAAAAATCAATGAATATTGTAAATGCACAAACAGTAATTTCTCCGCATTGCAAGGTGCAATTCTGAAATTTTTTGCTTTTTCCTGCTCCTCTTAGCATGATAAAGAAGATTCAAAGAGAGTGAGATGCCAGCTCCTTTCATTCAGTCAGTAGCTTCAATCATTTCTGGACGTTTTTCAATGGCAAAAATCAATGAATATTGTAAATGCACAAACAGTAATTTCTCCGCATTGCAAGGTGCAATTCTGAAATTTTTTGCTTTTTCCTGCTCCTCTAAGCATGATAAAGAAGATTCAAAGAGAGTGAGATGCCAGATCCTTTCCTTCAGTCAGTAGCTTCAATCATTTCTGGTATATGAATAACATGATGTTTTTCAATGGCAAAAATCAATGAATTTTGTAAATGCACAAACAGTAATTTCTCCGCATTGCAAGGCGCAATTCTGAAATTTTTTGCTTTTTCCTGCTCCTCTTAGCATGATAAACAAGATTCAAAGAGAGTGAGATGCCAGCTCCTTTCATTCAGTCAGTAGCTTCAATCATTTCTGGACATTTTTCAATGGCAAAAATCAATGAATATTGTAAATGCACAAACAGTAATTTCTCCGCATTGCAAGGTGCAATTCTGAAATTTTTTGCTTTTTCCTGCTCCTCTTAGCATGATAAAGAAGATTCAAAGAGAGTGAGATGCCAGCTCCTTTCATTCAGTCAGTAGCTTCAATCATTTCTGGACGTTTTTCAATGGCAAAAATCAATGAATATTGTAAATGCACAAACTGTAATTTCTCCGCATTGCAAGGTGCAATTCTGAAATTTTTTGCTTTTTCCTGCTCCTCTTAGCATGATAAAGAAGATTCAAAGAGAGTGAGATGCCAGCTCCTTTCATTCAGTCAGTAGCTTCAATCATTTCTGGTATATGAATAACATGATGTTTTTCAATAGCAAAAATCAATGAATATTGTAAATGCACAAACAGTAATTTCTCCGCATTGCAAGGTGCAATTCTGAAATTTTTTGCTTTTTCCTGCTCCTCTTAGCATGATAAAGAAGATTCAAAGAGAGTGAGATGCCAGCTCCTTTCATTCAGTCAGTAGCTTCAATCATTTCTGGATGTTTTTCAATGGCAAAAATCAATGAATATTGTAAATGCACAAACAGTAATTTCTCCGCATTGCAAGGTGCAATTCTGAAATTTTTTGCTTTTTCCTGCTCCTCTTAGCATGATAAAGAAGATTCAAAGAGAGTGAGATGCCAGCTCCTTTCATTCAGTCAGTAGCTTCAATCATTTCTGGTATATGAATAACATGATGTTTTTCAATCCCAAAAATCAATGAATATTGTAAATGCACAAACAGTAATTTCTCCGCATTGCAAGGTGCAATTCTGAAATTTTTTGCTTTTTCCTGCTCCTCTTAGCATGATAAAGAAGATTCAAAGAGAGTGAGATGCCAGCTCCTTTCATTCAGTCAGTAGCTTCAATCATTTCTGGACGTTTTTCAATGGCAAAAATCAATGAATATTGTAAATGCACAAACAGTAATTTCTCCGCATTGCAAGGTGCAATTCTGAAATTTTTTGCTTTTTCCTGCTCCTCTAAGCATGATAAAGAAGATTCAAAGAGAGTGAGATGCCAGATCCTTTCCTTCAGTCAGTAGCTTCAATCATTTCTGGTATATGAATAACATGATGTTTTTCAATGGCAAAAATCAATGAATTTTGTAAATGCACAAACAGTAATTTCTCCGCATTGCAAGGCGCAATTCTGAAATTTTTTGCTTTTTCCTGCTCCTCTTAGCATGATAAAGAAGATTCAAAGAGAGTGCGATGCCAGCTCCTTTCATTCAGTCAGTAGCTTCAATCATTTCTGGACATTTTTCAATGGCAAAAATCAATGAATATTGTAAATGCACAAACAGTAATTTCTCCGCATTGCAAGGTGCAATTCTGAAATTTTTTGCTTTTTCCTGCTCCTCTTAGCATGATAAAGAAGATTCAAAGAGAGTGAGATGCCAGCTCCTTTCATTCAGTCAGTAGCTTCAATCATTTCTGGACGTTTTTCAATGGCAAAAATCAATGAATATTGTAAATGCACAAACAGTAATTTCTCCGCATTGCAAGGTGCAATTCTGAAATTTTTTGCTTTTTCCTGCTCCTCTTAGCATGATAAAGAAGATTCAAAGAGAGTGAGATGCCAGCTCCTTTCATTCAGTCAGTACCTTCAATCATTTCTGGACGTTTTTCAATGGCAAAAATCAATGAATATTGTAAATGCACAAACAGTAATTTCTCCGCATTGCAAGGTGCAATTCTGAAATTTTTTGCTTTTTCCTGCTCCTCTTAGCATGATAAAGAAGATTCAAAGAGAGTGAGATGCCAGCTCCTTTCATTCAGTCAGTAGCTTCAATCATTTCTGGACGTTTTTCAATGGCAAAAATCAATGAATATTGTAAATGCACAAACTGTAATTTCTCCGCATTGCAAGGTGCAATTCTGAAATTTTTTGCTTTTTCCTGCTCCTCTTAGCATGATAAAGAAGATTCAAAGAGAGTGAGATGCCAGCTCCTTTCATTCAGTCAGTAGCTTCAATCATTTCTGGTATATGAATAACATGATGTTTTTCAATCGCAAAAATCAATGAATATTGTAAATGCACAAACAGTAATTTCTCCGCATTGCAAGGTGCAATTCTGAAATTTTTTGCTTTTTCCTGCTCCTCTTAGCATGATAAAGAAGATTCAAAGAGAGTGAGATGCCAGCTCCTTTCCTTCAGTCAGTAGCTTCAATCATTTCTGGTATATGAATAACATGATGTTTTTCAATGGCAAAAATCAATGAATTTTGTAAATGCACAAACAGTAATTTCTCCGCATTGCAAGGCGCAATTCTGAAATTTTTTGCTTTTTCCTGCTCCTCTTAGCATGATAAAGAAGATTCAAAGAGAGTGAGATGCCAGCTCCTTTCATTCAGTCAGTAGCTTCAATCATTTCTGGACATTTTTCAATGGCAAAAATCAATGAATATTGTAAATGCACAAACAGTAATTTCTCCGCATTGCAAGGTGCAATTCTGAAATTTTTTGCTTTTTCCTGCTCCTCTTAGCATGATAAAGAAGATTCAAAGAGAGTGAGATGCCAGCTCCTTTCATTCAGTCAGTAGCTACAATCATTTCTGGACGTTTTTCAATGGCAAAAATCAATGAATATTGTAAATGCACAAACAGTAATTTCTCCGCATTGCAAGGTGCAATTCTGAAATTTTTTGCTTTTTCCTGCTCCTCTTAGCATGATAAAGAAGATTCAAAGAGAGTGCGGTGCCAGCTCCTTTCATTCAGTCAGGAGCTTCAAACATTTCTGGTATATGAATAACATGTTTTTCAATGGCAAAAATCAATGAATATTGTAAATGCACAAACAGTAATTTCTCCGCATTGCAAGGTGCAATTCTGAAATTTTTTGCTTTTTCCTGCTCCTCTTAGCATGATAAAGAAGATTCAAAGAGAGTGAGATGCCAGCTCCTTTCATTCAGTCAGTAGCTTCAATCATTTCTGGACGTTTTTCAATGGCAAAAATCAATGAATATTGTAAATGCACAAACTGTAATTTCTCCGCATTGCAAGGTGCAATTCTGAAATTTTTTGCTTTTTCCTGCTCCTCTTAGCATGATAAAGAAGATTCAAAGAGAGTGAGATGCCAGCTCCTTTCATTCAGTCAGTAGCTTCAATCATTTCTGGACGTTTTTCAATGGCAAAAATCAACGAATATTGTAAATGCACAAACAGTAATTTCTCCGCATTGCAAGGTGCAATTCTGAAATTTTTTGCTTTTTCCTGCTCCTCTTAGCATGATAAAGAAGATTCAAAGAGAGTGAGATGCCAGCTCCTTTCATTCAGTCCGTAGCTTCAATCATTTCTGGACGTTTTTCAATGGCAAAAATCAATGAATATTGTAAATGCACAAACTGTAATTTCTCCGCATTGCAAGGTGCAATTCTGAAATTTTTTGCTTTTTCCTGCTCCTCTTAGCATTATAAAGAAGATTCAAAGAGAGTGAGATGCCAGCTCCTTTCATTCAGTCAGTAGCTTCAATCATTTCTGGACGTTTTTCAATGGCAAAAATCAATGAATATTGTAAATGCACAAACAGTAAATTCTCCGCATTGCAAGGTGCAATTCTGAAATTTTTTGCTTTTTCCTGCTCCTCTTAGCATGATAAAGAAGATTCAAAGAGAGTGAGATGCCAGCTCCTTTCCTTCAGTCAGTAGCTTCAATCATTTCTGGTATATGAATAACATGATGTTTTTCAATGGCAAAAATCAATGAATTTTGTAAATGCACAAACAGTAATATCTCCGCATTGCAAGGCGCAATTCTGAAATTTTTTGCTTTTTCCTGCTCCTCTTAGCATGATAAAGAAGATTCAAAGAGAGTGAGATGCCAGCTCCTTTCATTCAGTCAGTAGCTTCAATCATTTCTGGACATTTTTCAATGGCAAAAATCAATGAATATTGTAAATGCACAAACAGTAATTTCTCCGCATTGCAAGGTGCAATTCTGAAATTTTTTGCTTTTTCCTGCTCCTCTTAGCATGATAAAGAAGATTCAAAGAGAGTGAGATGCCAGCTCCTTTCATTCAGTCAGTAGCTTCAATCATTTCTGGACGTTTTTCAATGGCAAAAATCAATGAATATTGTAAATGCACAAACAGTAATTTCTCCGCATTGCAAGGTGCAATTCTGAAATTTTTTGCTTTTTCCTGCTCCTCTTAGCATGATAAAGAAGATTCAAAGAGAGTGAGGTGCCAGCTCCTTTCATTCAGTCAGGAGCTTCAAACATTTCTGGTATATGAATAACATGTTTTTCAATGGCAAAAATCAATGAATATTGTAAATGCACAAACAGTAAATTCTCCGCATTGCAAGGTGCAATTCTGAAATTTTTTGCTTTTTCCTGCTCCTCTTAGCATGATAAAGAAGATTCAAAGAGAGTGAGATGCCAGCTCCTTTCATTCAGTCAGTAGCTTCAATCATTTCTGGACGTTTTTCAATGGCAAAAATCAACGAATATTGTAAATGCACAAACAGTAATTTCTCCGCATTGCAAGGTGCAATTCTGAAATTTTTTGCTTTTTCCTGCTCCTCTTAGCATGATAAAGAAGATTCAAAGAGAGTGAGATGCCAGCTCCTTTCATTCAGTCAGTAGCTTCAATCATTTCTGGACGTTTTTCAATGGCAAAAATCAATGAATATTGTAAATGCACAAACTGTAATTTCTCCGCATTGCAAGCTGCAATTCTGAAATTTTTTGCTTTTTCCTGCTCCACTTAGCATGATAAAGAAGATTCAAAGAGAGTGAGATGCCAGCTCCTTTCATTCAGTCAGTAGCTTCAATCATTTCTGGACGTTTTTCAATGGCAAAAATCAATGAATATTGTAAATGCACAAACAGTAATTTATCCGCATTGCAAGTTGCAATTCTGAAATTTTTTGCTTTTTCCTGCTCCTCTTAGCATGATAAAGAAGATTCAAAGAGAGTGAGATGCCAGCTCCTTTCATTCAGTCAGTACCTTCAATCATTTCTGTACGTTTTTCAATGGCAAAAATCAATGAATATTGTAAATGCACAAACAGTAATTTCTCCGCATTGCAAGGTGCAATTCTGAAATTTTTTGCTTTTTCCTGCTCCTCTTCGCATGATAAAGAAGATTCAAAGAGAGTGAGATGCCAGCTCCTTTCATTCAGTCAGTAGCTTCAAACATTTCTGGTATATGAATAACATGATGTTTTTCAATGGCAAAAATCAATGAATATTGTAAATGCACAAACAGTAATTTCTCCGCATTGCAAGGTGCAAGTCTGAAATTTTTTGCTTTTTTCTGCTCCTCTTAGCATGATAAAGAAGATTCAAAGAGAGTGAGATGCCAGCTCCTTTCATTCAGTCAGTAGCTTCAAACATTTCTGGTATATGAATAACATGATGTTTTTCAATGGCAAAAATCAATGAATATTGTAAATGCACAAACAGTAATTTCTCCGCATTGCAAGGTGCAAGTCTGAAATTTTTTGCTTTTTCCTGCTCCTCTTAGCATGATAAAGAAGATTCAAAGAGAGTGAGATGCCAGCTACTTTCATTCAGTCAGTAGCTTCAATCATTTCTGGACGTTTTTCAATGGTAAAAATCAATGAATATTGTAAAGGCACAAACAGTAATTTCTCCACATTGCAAGGTGCAATTCTGAAATTTTTTGCTTTTTCATGCTCCTCTTAGCATGATAAAGAAGATTCAAAGAGATTGAGATGCCAGCTCCTTTCATTCAGTCAGTAGCTTCAAACATTTCTGGTATATGAATAACATTATGTTTTTCAATGGCAAAAATCAATGAATATTGTAAATGCACAAACAGTAATTTCTCCGCATTGCAAGGTGCAATTCTGAAATTTTTTGCTTTTTCCTGCTCCTCTTAGCATGATAAAGAAGATTCAAAGAGAGTGAGATGCCAGCTCCTTTCATTCAGTCAGTAGCTTCAAACATTTCTGGTATATGAATAACATGATGTTTTTCAATGGCAAAAATCAATGAATATTGTAAATGCACAAACAGTAATTTCTCCGCATTGCAAGGTGCAATTCTGAAATTTTTTGCTTTTTCCTGCTCCTCTTAGCATGATAAAGAAGATTCAAAGAGAGTGAGATGCCAGCTCCTTTCATTCAGTCAGTAGCTTCAATCATTTCTGGACGTTTTTCAATGGCAAAAATCAACGAATATTGTAAATGCACAAACAGTAATTTCTCCGCATTGCAAGGTGCAATTCTGAAATTTTTTGCTTTTTCCTGCTCCTCTTAGCATGATAAAGAAGATTCAAAGAGAGTGAGATGCCAGCTCCTTTCATTCAGTCAGTAGCTTCAATCATTTCTGGACATTTTTCAATGGCAAAAATCAATGAATATTGTAAATGCACAAACTGTAATTTCTCCGCATTGCAAGGTGCAATTCTGAAATTTTTTGCTTTTTCCTGCTCCTCTTAGCATGATAAAGAAGATTCAAAGAGAGTGAGATGCCAGCTCCTTTCATTCAGTCAGTAGCTTCAATCATTTCTGGACGTTTTCAATGGCAAAAATCAATGAATATTGTAAATGCACAAACAGTAAATTCTCCGCATTGCAAGGTGCAATTCTGAAAATTTTTGCTTTTTCCTGCTCCTCTTAGCATGATAAAGAAGATTCAAAGAGAGTGAGATGCCAGCTCCTTTCCTTCAGTCAGTAGCTTCAATCATTTCTGGTATATGAATAACATGATGTTTTTCAATGGCAAAAATCAATGAATTTTGTAAATGCACAAACAGTAATTTCTCCGCATTGCAAGGCGCAATTCTGAAATTTTTTGCTTTTTCCTGCTCCTCTTAGCATGATAAAGAAGATTCAAAGAGAGTGAGATGCCAGCTCCTTTCATTCAGTCAGTAGCTTCAATCATTTCTGGACATTTTTCAATGGCAAAAATCAATGAATATTGTAAATGCACAAACAGTAATTTCTCCGCATTGCAAGGTGCAATTCTGAAATTTTTTGCTTTTTCCTGCTCCTCTTAGCATGATAAAGAAGATTCAAAGAGAGTGAGATGCCAGCTCCTTTCATTCAGTCAGTAGCTTCAATCATTTCTGGACGTTTTTCAATGGCAAAAATCAATGAATATTGTAAATGCACAAACAGTAATTTCTCCGCATTGCAAGGTGCAATTCTGAAATTTTTTGCTTTTTCCTGCTCCTCTTAGCATGATAAAGAAGATTCAAAGAGAGTGAGGTGCCAGCTCCTTTCATTCAGTCAGGAGCTTCAAACATTTCTGGTATATGAATAACATGTTTTTCAGTGGCAAAAATCAATGAATATTGTAAATGCACAAACAGTAAATTCTCCGCATTGCAAGGTGCAATTTTGAAATTTTTTGCTTTTTCCTGCTCCTCTTAGCATGATAAAGAAGATTCAAAGAGAGTGAGATGCCAGCTCCTTTCATTCAGTCAGTAGCTTCAATCATTTCTGGACGTTTTTCAATGGCAAAAATCAATGAATATTGTAAATGCACAAACTGTAATTTCTCCGCATTGCAAGGTGCAATTCTGAAATTTTTTGCTTTTTCCTGCTCCTCTTAGCATGATAAAGAAGATTCAAAGAGAGTGAGATGCCAGCTCCTTTCATTCAGTCAGTAGCTTCAATCATTTCTGGACGTTTTTCAATGGCAAAAATCAACGAATATTGTAAATGCACAAACAGTAATTTCTCCGCATTGCAAGGTGCAATTCTGAAATTTTTTGCTTTTTCCTGCTCCTCTTAACATGATAAAGAAGATTCAAAGAGAGTGAGATGCCAGCTCCTTTCATTCAGTCAGTAGCTTCAATCATTTCTGGATGTTTTTCAATGGCAAAAATCAATGAATATTGTAAATGCACAAACTGTAATTTCTCCGCATTGCAAGGTGCAATTCTGAAATTTTTTGCTTTTTCCTGCTCCACTTAGCATGATAAAGAAGATTCAAAGAGAGTGAGATGCCAGCTCCTTTCATTCAGTCAGTAGCTTCAATCATTTCTGGACGTTTTTCAATGGCAAAAATCAATGAATATTGTAAATGCACAAACAGTAATTTCTCCGCATTGCAAGTTGCAATTCTGAAATTTTTTGCTTTTTCCTGCTCCTCTTAGCATGATAAAGAAGATTCAAAGAGAGTGAGTTTCCAGCTCCTTTCATTCAGTCAGTACCTTCAATCATTTCTGGACGTTTTTCAATGGCAAAAATCAATGAATATTGTAAATGCACAAACAGTAATTTCTCCGCATTGCAAGGTGCAATTCTGAAATTTTTTGCTTTTTCCTGCTCCTCTTAGCATGATAAAGAAGATTCAAAGAGAGTGAGATGCCAGCTCCTTTCATTCAGTCAGTAGCTTCAAACATTTCTGGTATATGAATAACATGATGTTTTTCAATGGCAAAAATCAATGAATATTGTAAATGCACAAACAGTAATTTCTCCGCATTGCAAGGTGCAAGTCTGAAATTTTTTGCTTTTTTCTGCTCCTCTTAGCATGATAAAGAAGATTCAAAGAGAGTGAGATGCCAGCTCCTTTCATTCAGTCAGTAGCTTCAAACATTTCTGGTATATGAATAACATGATGTTTTTCAATGGCAAAAATCAATGAATATTGTAAATGCACAAACAGTAATTTCTCCGCATTGCAAGGTGCAAGTCTGAAATTTTTTGCTTTTTCCTGCTCCTCTTAGCATGATAAAGAAGATTCAAAGAGAGTGAGATGCCAGCTACTTTCATTCAGTCAGTAGCTTCAATCATTTCTGGACGTTTTTCAATGGTAAAAATCAATGAATATTGTAAATGCACAAACAGTAATTTCTCCACATTGCAAGGTGCAATTCTGAAATTTTTTGCTTTTTCATGCTCCTCTTAGCATGATAAAGAAGATTCAAAGAGATTGAGATGCCAGCTCCTTTCATTCAGTCAGTAGCTTCAAACATTTCTGGTATATGAATAACATTATGTTTTTCAATGGCAAAAATCAATGAATATTGTAAATGCACAAACAGTAATTTCTCCGCATTGCAAGGTGCAATTCTGAAATTTTTTGCTTTTTCCTGCTCCTCTTAGCATGATAAAGAAGATTCAAAGAGAGTGAGATGCCAGCTCCTTTCATTCAGTCAGTAGCTTCAAACATTTCTGGTATATGAATAACATGATGTTTTTCAATGGCAAAAATCAATGAATATTGTAAATGCACAAACAGTAATTTCTCCGCATTGCAAGGTGCAATTCTGAAATTTTTTGCTTTTTCCTGCTCCTCTTAGCATGATAAAGAAGATTCAAAGAGAGTGAGATGCCAGCTCCTTTCATTCAGTCAGTAGCTTCAATCATTTCTGGATGTTTTTCAATGGCAAAAATCAATGAATATTGTAAATGCACAAACAGTAATTTCTCCGCATTGCAAGGTGCAATTCTGAAATTTTTTGCTTTTTCCTGCTCCTCTTAGCATGATAAAGAAGATTCAAAGAGAGTGAGATGCCAGCTCCTTTCATTCAGTCAGTAGCTTCAATCATTTCTGGACGTTTTTCAATGGCAAAAATCAATGAATATTGTAAATGCACAAACAGTAATTTCTCCGCATTGCAAGGTGCAAGTCTGAAATTTTTTGCTTTTTCCTGCTCCTCTTAGCATGATAAAGAAGATTCAAAGAGAGTGAGATGCCAGCTACTTTCATTCAGTCAGTAGCTTCAATCATTTCTGGACGTTTTTCAATGGTAAAAATCAATGAATATTGTAAATGCACAAACAGTAATTTCTCCACATTGCAAGGTGCAATTCTGAAATTTTTTGCTTTTTCCTGCTCCTCTTAGCATGATAAAGAAGATTCAAAGAGAGTGAGATGCCAGCTCCTTTCATTCAGTCAGTAGCTTCAAACATTTCTGGTATATGAATAACATGATGTTTTTCAATGGCAAAAATCAATGAATATTGTAAATGCACAAACAGTAATTTCTCCGCATTGCAAGGTGCAATTCTGAAATTTTTTGCTTTTTCCTGCTCCTCTTAGCATGATAAAGAAGATTCAAAGAGAGTGAGATGCCAGCTCCTTTCATTCAGTCAGTAGCTTCAATCATTTCTGGATGTTTTTCAATGGCAAAAATCAATGAATATTGTAAATGCACAAACAGTAATTTCTCCGCATTGCAAGGTGCAATTCTGAAATTTTTTGCTTTTTCCTGCTCCTCTTAGCATGATAAAGAAGATTCAAAGAGAGTGAGATGCCAGCTCCTTTCATTCAGTCAGTAGCTTCAATCATTTCTGGACGTTTTTCAATGGCAAAAATCAATGAATATTGTAAATGCACAAACAGTAATTTCTCCGCATTGCAAGGTGCAATTCTGAAATTTTTTGCTTTTTCCTGCTCCTGTTAGCATGATAAAGAAGATTCAAAGAGAGTGAGATGCCAGCTCCTTTCATTCAGTCAGTACCTTCAATCATTTCTGGACGTTTTTCAATGGCAAAAATCAATGAATATTGTAAATGCACAAACAGTAATTTCTCCGCATTGCAAGGTGCAATTCTGAAATTTTTTGCTTTTTCCCGCTCCTCTTAGCATGATAAAGAAGATTCAAAGAGATTGAGGTGCCAGCTCCTTTCATTCAGTCAGTAGCTTCAAACATTTCTGGTATATGAATAACATGTTTTTCAATGTCAAAAATCAATGAATATTGTAAATGCACAAACAGTAATTTCTCCGCATTGCAAGGTGCAATTCTGAAATTTTTTGCTTTTTCCTGCTCCTCTTAGCATGATAAAGAAGATTCAAAGAGAGTGAGATGCCAGCTCCTTTCATTCAGTCAGTAGCTTCAATCATTTCTGGACGTTTTTCAATGGCAAAAATCAATGAATATTGTAAATGCACAAACAGTAATTTCTCCGCATTGCAAGGTGCAATTCTGAAATTTTTTGCTTTTTCCTGCTCCTCTTAGCATGATAAAGAAGATTCAAAGAGAGTGAGATGCCAGCTCCTTTCATTCAGTCAGTAGCTTCAATCATTTCTGGTATATGAATAACATGATGTTTTTCAATGGCAAAAATCAATGAATATTGTAAATGCACAAACAGTAATTTCTCCGCATTGCAAGGTGCAAGTCTGAAATTTTTTGCTTTTTCCTGCTCCTCTTAGCATGATAAAGAAGATTCAAAGAGAGTGAGATGCCAGCTACTTTCATTCAGTCAGTAGCTTCAATCATTTCTGGACGTTTTTCAATGGTAAAAATCAATGAATATTGTAAATGCACAAACAGTAATTTCTCCACATTGCAAGGTGCAATTCTAAAATTTTTTGCTTTTTCCTGCTCCTCTTAGCATGATAAAGAAGATTCAAAGAGAGTGAGATGCCAGCTCCTTTCATTCAGTCAGTAGCTTCAAACATTTCTGGTATATGAATAACATGATGTTTTTCAATGGCAAAAATCAATGAATATTGTAAATGCACAAACAGTAATTTCTCCGCATTGCAAGGTGCAATTCTGAAATTTTTTGCTTTTTCCTGCTCCTCTTAGCATGATTCAAAGAGAGTGAGATGCCAGCTCCTTTCATTCAGTCAGTAGCTTCAATCATTTCTGGACGTTTTTCAATGGCAAAAATCAATGAATATTGTAAATGCACAAACAGTAATTTCTCCGCATTGCAAGGTGCAATTCTGAAATTTTTTGCTTTTTCCTGCTCCTCTTAGCATGATAAAGAAGATTCAAAGAGAGTGAGATGTCAGCTCCTTTCATTCAGTCAGTAGCTTCAAACATTTCTGGTATATGAATAACATGATGTTTTTCAATGGCAAAAATCAATGAATATTGTAAGTGCACAAACAGTAATTTCTCCGCATTGCAAGGTGCAATTCTGAAATTTTTTGCTTTTTCCTGCTCCTCTTAGCATGATAAAGAAGATTCAAAGAGAGTGAGATGCCAGCTCCTTTCATTCAGTCAGTAGCTTCAAACATTTCTGGTATATGAATAACATGATGTTTTTCAATGGCAAAAATCAATGAATATTGTAAATGCACAAACAGTAATTTCTCCGCATTGCAAGGTGCAAGTCTGAAATTTTTTGCTTTTTCCTGCTCCTCTTAGCATGATAAAGAAGATTCAAAGAGAGTGAGATGCCAGCTACTTTCATTCAGTCAGTAGCTTCAATCATTTCTGGACGTTTTTCAATGGTAAAAATCAATGAATATTGTAAATGCACAAACAGTAATTTCTCCGCATTGCAAGGTGCAATTCTGAAATTTTTTGCTTTTTCCTGCTCCTCTTAGCATGATAAAGAAGATTCAAAGAGAGTGAGATGCCAGCTCCTTTCATTCAGTCAGTAGCTTCAATCATTTCTGGACGTTTTTCAATGGCAAAAATCAATGAATATTGTAAATGCACAAACAGTAATTTCTCCGCATTGCAAGGTGCAATTCTGAAATTTTTTGCTTTTTCCTGCTCCTCTTAGCATGATAAAGAAGATTCAAAGAGACTGAGATGCCAGCTCCTTTCATTCAGTCAGTAGCTTCAAACATTTCTGGTATATGAATAACATGATGTTTTTCAATGGCAAAAATCAATGAATATTGTAAATGCACAAACAGTAATTTCTCCGCATTGCAAGGTGCAAGTCTGAAATTTTTTGCTTTTTCCTGCTCCTCTTAGCATGATAAAGAAGATTCAAAGAGAGTGAGATGCCAGCTACTTTCATTCAGTCAGTAGCTTCAATCATTTCTGGACGTTTTTCAATGGTAAAAATCAATGAATATTGTAAATGCACAAACAGTAATTTCTCCACATTGCAAGGTGCAATTATAAAATTTTTTGCTTTTTCCTGCTCCTCTTAGCATGATAAAGAAGATTCAAAGAGAGTGAGATGCCAGCTCCTTTCATTCAGTCAGTAGCTTCAAACATTTCTGGTATATGAATAACATGATGTTTTTCAATGGCAAAAATCAATGAATATTGTAAATGCACAAACAGTAATTTCTCCGCATTGCAAGGTGCAATTCTGAAATTTTTTGCTTTTTCCTGCTCCTCTTAGCATGATTCAAAGAGAGTGAGATGCCAGCTCCTTTCATTCAGTCAGTAGCTTCAATCATTTCTGGACGTTTTTCAATGGCAAAAATCAATGAATATTGTAAATGCACAAACAGTAATTTCTCCGCATTGCAAGGTGCAATTCTGAAATTTTTTGCTTTTTCCTGCTCCTCTTAGCATGATAAAGAAGATTCAAAGAGAGTGAGATGTCAGCTCCTTTCATTCAGTCAGTAGCTTCAAACATTTCTGGTATATGAATAACATGATGTTTTTCAATGGCAAAAATCAATGAATATTGTAAATGCACAAACAGTAATTTCTCCGCATTGCAAGGTGCAATTCTGAAATTTTTTGCTTTTTCCTGCTCCTCTTAGCATGATAAAGAAGATTCAAAGAGAGTGAGATGCCAGCTCCTTTCATTCAGTCAGTAGCTTCAAACATTTCTGGTATATGAATAACATGATGTTTTTCAATGGCAAAAATCAATGAATATTGTAAATGCACAAACAGTAATTTCTCCGCATTGCAAGGTGCAAGTCTGAAATTTTTTGCTTTTTCCTGCTCCTCTTAGCATGATAAAGAAGATTCAAAGAGAGTGAGATGTCAGCTACTTTCATTCAGTCAGTAGCTTCAATCATTTCTGGACGTTTTTCAATGGTAAAAATCAATGAATATTGTAAATGCACAAACAGTAATTTCTCCACATTGCAAGGTGCAATTCTGAAGTTTTTTGCTTTTTCCTGCTCCTCTTAGCATGATAAAGAAGATTCAAAGAGATTGAGATGCCAGCTCCTTTCATTCAGTCATTAGCTTCAAACATTTCTGGTATATGAATAACATGATGTTTTTCAATGGAAAAAATCAATGAATATTGTAAATGCACAAACAGTAATTTCTCCGCATTGCAAGGTGCAATTCTGAAATTTTTTGCTTTTTCCTGCTCCTCTTAGCATGATAAAGAAGATTCAAAGAGAGTGAGATGCCAGCTCCTTTCATTCAGTCAGTAGCTTCAAACATTTCTGGTATATCAATAACATGATGTTTTTCAATGGCAAAAATCAATGAATATTGTAAATGCACAAACAGTAATTTCTCCGCATTGCAAGGTGCAAGTCTGAAATTTTTTGCTTTTTCCTGCTCCTCTTAGCATGATAAAGAAGATTCAAAGAGAGTGAGATGCCAGCTACTTTCATTCAGTCAGTAGCTTCAATCATTTCTGGACGTTTTTCAATGGTAAAAATCAATGAATATTGTAAATGCACAAACAGTAATTTCTCCACATTGCAAGGTGCAATTCTGAAATTTTTTGCTTTTTCCTGCTCCTCTTAGCATGATAAAGAAGATTCAAAGAGAGTGAGATGCCAGCTCCTTTCATTCAGTCAGTAGCTTCAAACATTTCTGGTATATGAATAACATGATGTTTTTCAATGGCAAAAATCAATGAATATTGTAAATGCACAAACAGTAATTTCTCCGCATTGCAAGGTGCAATTCTGAAATTTTTTGCTTTTTCCTGCTCCTCTTAGCATGATAAAGATTCAAAGAGAGTGAGATGCCAGCTCCTTTCATTCAGTCAGTAGCTTCAATCATTTCTGGACGTTTCTCAATGGCAAAAATCAATGAATATTGTAAATGCACAAACTGTAATTTCTCCGCATTGCAAGGTGCAATTCTGAAATTTTTTGCTTTTTCCTGCTCCTCTTAGCATGATAAAGAAGATTCAAAGAGAGTGAGATGCCAGCTCCTTTCATTCAGTCAGTAGCTTCAATCATTTCTGGACGTTTTTCAATGGCAAAAATCAATGAATTTTGTAAATGCACAAACAGTAATTTCTCCGCATTGCAAGGTGCAATTCTGAAATTTTTTGCTTTTTCCTGCTCCTCTTAGCATGATAAAGAAGATTCAAAGAGAGTGAGATGCCAGCTCCTTTCATTCAGTCAGTACCTTCAATCATTTCTGGACGTTTTTCAATGGCAAAAATCAATGAATATTGTAAATGCACAAACAGTAATTTCTCCGCATTGCAAGGTGCAATTCTGAAATTTTTTGCTTTTTCCCGCTCCTCTTAGCATGATAAAGAAGATTCAAAGAGAGTGAGGTGCCAGCTCCTTTCATTCAGTCAGTAGCTTCAAACATTTCTGGTATATGAATAACATGTTTTTCAATGGCAAAAATCAATGAATATTGTAAATGCACAAACAGTAATTTCTCCGCATTGCAAGGTGCAATTCTGAAATTTTTTGCTTTTTCCTGCTCCTCTTAGCATGATAAAGAAGATTCAAAGAGAGTGAGATGCCAGCTCCTTTCATTCAGTCAGTAGCTTCAATCATTTCTGGACGTTTTTCAATGGCAAAAATCAATGAATATTGTAAATGCACAAACAGTAATTTCTCCGCATTGCAAGGTGCAATTCTGAAATTTTTTGCTTTTTCCTGCTCCTCTTAGCATGATAAAGAAGATTCAAAGAGAGTGAGATGCCAGCTCCTTTCATTCAGTCAGTAGCTTCAATCATTTCTGGACGTTTTTCAATGGCAAAAATCAATGAATATTGTAAATGCACAAACAGTAATTTCTCCGCATTGCAAGGTGCAATTCTGAAATTTTTTGCTTTTTCCTGCTCCTCTTAGCATGATAAAGAAGATTCAAAGAGAGTGAGATGCCAGCTCCTTTCATTCAGTCAGTAGCTTCAAACATTTCTGGTATATGAATAACATGATGTTTTTCAATGGCAAAAATCAATGAATATTGTAAATGCACAAACAGTAATTTCTCCGCATTGCAAGGTGCAAGTCTGAAATTTTTTGCGTTTTCCTGCTCGTCTTAGCATGATAAAGAAGATTCAAAGAGAGTGAGATGCCAGCTACTTTCATTCAGTCAGTAGCTTCAATCATTTCTGGACGTTTTTCAATGGTAAAAATCAATGAATATTGTAAATGCACAAACAGTAATTTCTCCACATTGCAAGGTGCAATTCTGAAATTTTTTGCTTTTTCCTGCTCCTCTTAGCATGATAAAGAAGATTCAAAGAGAGTGAGGTGCCAGCTCCTTTCATTCAGTCAGTAGCTTCAAACATTTCTGGTATATGAATAACATGTTTTTCAATGGCAAAAATCAATGAATATTGTAAATGCACAAACAGTAATTTCTCCGCATTGCAAGGTGCAATTCTGAAATTTTTTGCTTTTTCCTGCTCCTCTTAGCATGATAAAGAAGATTCAAAGAGAGTGAGATGCCAGCTCTTCATTCAGTCAGTAGCTTCAATAATTTCTGGACGTTTTTCAATGGCAAAAATCAATGAATATTGTAAATGCACAAACAGTAATTTCTCCGCATTGCAAGGTGCAATTCTGAAATTTTTTGCTTTTTCCTGCTCCTCTTAGCATGATAAAGAAGATTCAAAGAGAGTGAGATGCCAGCTCCTTTCATTCAGTCAGTAGCTTCAATCATTTCTGGACGTTTTTCAATGGCAAAAATCAATGAATATTGTAAATGCACAAACAGTAATTTCTCCGCATTGCAAGGTGCAATTCTGAAATTTTTTGCTTTTTCCTGCTCCTCTTAGCATGATAAAGAAGATTCAAAGAGAGTGAGATGCCAGCTCCTTTCATTCAGTCAGTAGCTTCAAACATTTCTGGTATATGAATAACATGATGTTTTTCAATGGCAAAAATCAATGAATATTGTAAATGCACAAACAGTAATTTCTCCGCATTGCAAGGTGCAAGTCTGAAATTTTTTGCTTTTTCCTGCTCGTCTTAGCATGATAAAGAAGATTCAAAGAGAGTGAGATGCCAGCTACTTTCATTCAGTCAGTAGCTTCAATCATTTCTGGACGTTTTTCAATGGTAAAAATCAATGAATATTGTAAATGCACAAACAGTAATTTCTCCACATTGCAAGGTGCAATTCTGAAATTTTTTGCTTTTCCCTGCTCCTCTTAGCATGATAAAGAAGATTCAAAGAGAGTGAGATGCCAGCTCCTTTCATTCAGTCAGTAGCTTCAAACATTTCTGGTATATGAATAACATGATGTTTTTCAATGGCAAAAATCAATGAATATTGTAAATGCACAAACAGTAATTTCTCCGCATTGCAAGGTGCAATTCTGAAATTTTTTGCTTTTTCCTGCTCCTCTTAGCATGATAAAGAAGATTCAAAGAGAGTGAGATGCCAGCTCCTTTCATTCAGTCAGTAGCTTCAAACATTTCTGGTATATGAATAACATGATGTTTTTCAATGGCAAAAATCAATGAATATTGTAAATGCACAAACAGTAATTTCTCCGCATTGCAAGGTGCAATTCTGAAATTTTTTGCTTTTTCCTGCTCCTCTTAGCATGATAAAGAAGATTCAAAGAGAGTGAGATGCCAGCTACTTTCATTCAGTCAGTAGCTTCAATCAATTCTGGACGTTTTTCAATGGCAAAAATCAATGAATATTGTAAATGCACAAACAGTAATTTCTCCGCATTGCAAGGTGCAATTCTGAAATTTTTTGCTTTTTCCTGCTCCTCTTAGCATGATAAAGAAGATTCAAAGAGCGTGAGATGTCAGCTCCTTTCATTCAGTCAGTAGCTTCAAACATTTCTGGTATATGAATAACATGATGTTTTTCAATGGCAAAAATCAATGAATATTGTAAATGCACAAACAGTAATTTCTCCGCATTGCAAGGTGCAATTCTGAAATTTTTTGCTTTTTCCTGCTCCTCTTAGCATGATAAAGAAGATTCAAAGAGAGTGAGATGCCAGCTCCTTTCATTCAGTCAGTAGCTTCAATCATTTCTGGACGTTTTTCAATGGCAAAAATCAATGAATATTGTAAATGCACAAACAGTAATTTCTCCGCATTGCAAGGTGCAATTCTGAAATTTTTTGCTTTTTCCTGCTCCTCTTAGCATGATAAAGAAGATTCAAAGAGAGTGAGATGCCAGCTCCTTTCGATCAGTCAGTAGCTTCAATCATTTCTGGACGTTTTTCAATGGCAAAAATCATTGAATATTATAAATGCACAAACAGTAATTTCTCCGCATTGCAAGGTGCAATTCTGAAATTTTTTACTTTTTCCTGCTCCTCTTAGCATGATAAAGAAGATTCAAAGAGAGTGAGATGCCAGCTCCTTTCATTCAGTCAGTAGCTTCAATCATTTCTGGTATATGAATAACATGATGTTTTTCAATGGCAAAAATCAATGAATATTG
This sequence comes from Phyllobates terribilis, assembly GCF_046119375.1. NCBI lineage: Eukaryota > Metazoa > Chordata > Amphibia > Anura > Dendrobatidae > Phyllobates > Phyllobates terribilis. The sequence goes on along the minus strand of NW_027364518.1, from coordinate 82,935 downwards.
TAAATGCACAAACAGTAATTTCTCCGCATTGCAAGGTGCAATTCTGAAATTTTTTGCTTTTTCCTGCTCCTCTTAGCATGATAAACAAGATTCAAAGAGAGTGAGATGCCAGCTCCTTTTATTCAGTCAGTAGCTTCAATCATTTCTGGACGTTTTTCAATGGCAAAAATCAATGAATATTGTAAATGCACAAACAGTAATTTCTCCGCATTGCAAGGTGCAATTCTGAAATTTTTTGCTTTTTCCTGCTCCTCTTAGCATGATAAAGAAGATTCAAAGAGAGTGAGATGCCAGCTCCTTTCATTCAGTCAGTAGCTTCAAACATTTCTGGTATATGAATAACATGATGTTTTTCAATGGCAAAAATCAATGAATATTGTAAATGCACAAACAGTAATTTCTCCGCATTGCAAGGTGCAAGTCTGAAATTTTTTGCTTTTTCCTGCTCGTCTTAGCATGATAAAGAAGATTCAAAGAGAGTGAGATGCCAGCTACTTTCATTCAGTCAGTAGCTTCAATCATTTCTGGACGTTTTTCAATGGTAAAAATCAATGAATATTGTAAATGCACAAACAGTAATTTCTCCACATTGCAAGGTGCAATTCTGAAATTTTTTGCTTTTCCCTGCTCCTCTTAGCATGATAAAGAAGATTCAAAGAGAGTGAGATGCCAGCTCCTTTCATTCAGTCAGTAGCTTCAAACATTTCTGGTATATGAATAACATGATGTTTTTCAATGGCAAAAATCAATGAATATTGTAAATGCACAAACAGTAATTTCTCCGCATTGCAAGGTGCAATTCTGAAATTTTTTGCTTTTTCCTGCTCCTCTTATCATGATAAAGAAGATTCAAAGAGAGTGAGATGCCAGCTCCTTTCATTCAGTCAGTAGCTTCAAACATTTCTGGTATATGAATAACATGATGTTTTTCAATGGCAAAAATCAATGAATATTGTAAATGCACAAACAGTAATTTCTCCGCATTGCAAGGTGCAATTCTGAAATTTTTTGCTTTTTCCTGCTCCTCTTAGCATGATAAAGAAGATTCAAAGAGAGTGAGATGCCAGCTCCTTTCATTCAGTCAGTAGCTTCAATCAATTCTGGACGTTTTTCAATGGCAAAAATCAATGAATATTGTAAATGCACAAACAGTAATTTCTCCGCATTGCAAGGTGCAATTCTGAAATTTTTTGCTTTTTCCTGCTCCTCTTAGCATGATAAAGAAGATTCAAAGAGCGTGAGATGTCAGCTCCTTTCATTCAGTCAGTAGCTTCAAACATTTCTGGTATATGAATAACATGATGTTTTTCAATGGCAAAAATCAATGAATATTGTAAATGCACAAACAGTAATTTCTCCGCATTGCAAGGTGCAATTCTGAAATTTTTTGCTTTTTCCTGCTCCTCTTAGCATGATAAAGAAGATTCAAAGAGAGTAAGATGCCAGCTCCTTTCATTCAGTCAGTAGCTTCAATCATTTCTGGACGTTTTTCAATGGCAAAAATCAATGAATATTGTAAATGCACAAACAGTAATTTCTCCGCATTGCAAGGTGCAATTCTGAAATTTTTTGCTTTTTCCTGCTCCTCTTAGCATGATAAAGAAGATTCAAAGAGAGTGAGATGCCAGCTCCTTTCGTTCAGTCAGTAGCTTCAATCATTTCTGGACGTTTTTCAATGGCAAAAATCATTGAATATTATAAATGCACAAACAGTAATTTCTCCGCATTGCAAGGTGCAATTCTGAAATTTTTTACTTTTTCCTGCTCCTCTTAGCATGATAAAGAAGATTCAAAGAGAGTGAGATGCCAGCTCCTTTCATTCAGTCAGTAGCTTCAATCATTTCTGGTATATGAATAACATGATGTTTTTCAATGGCAAAAATCAATGAATATTGTAAATGCACAAACAGTAATTTCTCCGCATTGCAAGGTGCAATTCTGAAATTTTTTGCTTTTTCCTGCTCCTCTTAGCATGATAAACAAGATTCAAAGAGAGTGAGATGCCAGCTCCTTTCATTCAGTCAGTAGCTTCAATCATTTCTGGACGTTTTTCAATGGCAAAAATCAATGAATATTGTAAATGCACAAACAGTAATTTCTCCGCATTGCAAGGTGCAATTCTGAAATTTTTTGCTTTTTCCTGCTCCTCTTAGCATGATAAAGAAGATTCAAAGAGAGTGAGATGCCAGCTCCTTTCATTCAGTCAGTAGCTTCAAACATTTCTGGTATATGAATAACATGATGTTTTTCAATGGCAAAAATCAATGAATATTGTAAATGCACAAACAGTAATTTCTCCGCATTGCAAGGTGCAATTCTGAAATTTTTTGCTTTTTCCTGCTCCTCTTAGCATGATAAAGAAGATTCAAAGAGAGTGAGATGCCAGCTCCTTTCATTCAGTCAGTAGCTTCAATCATTTCTGGACGTTTTTCAATGGCAAAAATCAATGAATATTGTAAATGCACAAACAGTAATTTCTCCGCATTGCAAGGTGCAATTCTGAAATTTTTTGCTTTTTCCTGCTCCTCTTAGCATGATAAAGAAGATTCAAAGAGAGTGAGATGCCAGCTCCTTTCATTCAGTCAGTAGCTTCAATCATTTCTGGACGTTTTTCAATGGCAAAAATCAATGAATGTTGTAAATGCACAAACAGTAATTTCTCCGCATTGCAAGGTGCAATTCTGAAATGTTTTGCTTTTTCCTGCTCCTCTTAGCATGATAAAGAAGATTCAAAGAGAGTGAGATGCCAGCTCCTTTCATTCAGTCAGTAGCTTCAATCATTTCTGGACGTTTTTCAATGGCAAAAATCAATGAATATTGTAAATGCACAAACAGTAATTTCTCCGCATTGCAAGGTGCAATTCTGAAATTTTTTGCTTTTTCCTGCTCCTCTTAGCATGATAAAGAAGATTCAAAGAGAGTGAGATGCCAGCTCCTTTCATTCAGTCAGTAGCTTCAATCATTTCTGGTATATGAATAACATGATGTTTTTCAATGGCAAAAATCAATGAATATTGTAAATGCACAAACAGTAATTTCTCCGCATTGCAAGGTGCAATTCTGAAATGTTTTGCTTTTTCCTGCTCCTCTTAGCATGATAAAGAAGATTCAAAGAGAGTGAGGTGCCAGCTCCTTTCATTCAGTCAGTAGCTTCAAACATTTCTGGTATATGAATAACATGTTTTTCAATGGCAAAAATCAATGAATATTGTAAATGCACAAACAGTAATTTCTCCGCATTGCAAGGTGCAATTCTGAAATTTTTTGCTTTTTCCTGCTCCTCTTAGCATGATAAAGAAGATTCAAAGAGAGTGAGATGCCAGCTCTTCATTCAGTCAGTAGCTTCAATAATTTCTGGACGTTTTTCAATGGCAAAAATCAATGAATATTGTAAATGCACAAACAGTAATTTCTCCGCATTGCAAGGTGCAATTCTGAAATTTTTTGCTTTTTCCTGCTCCTCTTAGCATGATAAAGAAGATTCAAAGAGAGTGAGATGCCAGCTCCTTTCATTCAGTCAGTAGCTTCAATCATTTCTGGACGTTTTTCAATGGCAAAAATCAATGAATATTGTAAATGCACAAACAGTAATTTCTCCGCATTGCAAGGTGCAATTCTGAAATTTTTTGCTTTTTCCTGCTCGTCTTAGCATGATAAAGAAGATTCAAAGAGAGTGAGATGCCAGCTCCTTTCATTCAGTCAGTAGCTTCAAACATTTGTGGTATATGAATAACATGATGTTTTTCAATGGCAAAAATCAATGAATATTGTAAATGCACAAACAGTAATTTCTCCGCATTGCAAGGTGCAAGTCTGAAATTTTTTGCTTTTTCCTGCTCGTCTTAGCATGATAAAGAAGATTCAAAGAGAGTGAGATGCCAGCTACTTTCATTCAGTCAGTAGCTTCAATCATTTCTGGACGTTTTTCAATGGTAAAAATCAATGAATATTGTAAATGCACAAACAGTAATTTCTCCACATTGCAAGGTGCAATTCTGAAATTTTTTGCTTTTCCCTGCTCCTCTTAGCATGATAAAGAAGATTCAAAGAGAGTGAGATGCCAGCTCCTTTCATTCAGTCAGTAGCTTCAAACATTTCTGGTATATGAATAACATGATGTTTTTCAATGGCAAAAATCAATGAATATTGTAAATGCACAAACAGTAATTTCTCCGCATTGCAAGGTGCAATTCTGAAATTTTTTGCTTTTTCCTGCTCCTCTTAGCATGATAAAGAAGATTCAAAGAGAGTGAGATGCCAGCTCCTTTCATTCAGTCAGTAGCTTCAAACATTTCTGGTATATGAATAACATGATGTTTTTCAATGGCAAAAATCAATGAATATTGTAAATGCACAAACAGTAATTTCTCCGCATTGCAAGGTGCAATTCTGAAATTTTTTGCTTTTTCCTGCTCCTCTTAGCATGATAAAGAAGATTCAAAGAGAGTGAGATGCCAGCTCCTTTCATTCAGTCAGTAGCTTCAATCAATTCTGGACGTTTTTCAATGGCAAAAATCAATGAATATTGTAAATGCACAAACAGTAATTTCTCCGCATTGCAAGGTGCAATTCTGAAATTTTTTGCTTTTTCCTGCTCCTCTTAGCATGATAAAGAAGATTCAAAGAGCGTGAGATGTCAGCTCCTTTCATTCAGTCAGTAGCTTCAAACATTTCTGGTATATGAATAACATGATGTTTTTCAATGGCAAAAATCAATGAATATTGTAAATGCACAAACAGTAATTTCTCCGCATTGCAAGGTGCAATTCTGAAATTTTTTGCTTTTTCCTGCTCCTCTTAGCATGATAAAGAAGATTCAAAGAGAGTGAGATGCCAGCTCCTTTCATTCAGTCAGTAGCTTCAATCATTTCTGGACGTTTTTCAATGGCAAAAATCAATGAATATTGTAAATGCACAAACAGTAATTTCTCCGCATTGCAAGGTGCAATTCTAAAATTTTTTGCTTTTTCCTGCTCCTCTTAGCATGATAAAGAAGATTCAAAGAGAGTGAGATGCCAGCTCCTTTCGTTCAGTCAGTAGCTTCAATCATTTCTGGACGTTTTTCAATGGCAAAAATCATTGAATATTATAAATGCACAAACAGTAATTTCTCCGCATTGCAAGGTGCAATTCTGAAATTTTTTACTTTTTCCTGCTCCTCTTAGCATGATAAAGAAGATTCAAAGAGAGTGAGATGCCAGCTCCTTTCATTCAGTCAGTAGCTTCAATCATTTCTGGTATATGAATAACATGATGTTTTTCAATGGCAAAAATCAATGAATATTGTAAATGCACAAACAGTAATTTCTCCGCATTGCAAGGTGCAATTCTGAAATTTTTTGCTTTTTCCTGCTCCTCTTAGCATGATAAACAAGATTCAAAGAGAGTGAGATGCCAGCTCCTTTCATTCAGTCAGTAGCTTCAATCATTTCTGGACGTTTTTCAATGGCAAAAATCAATGAATATTGTAAATGCACAAACAGTAATTTCTCCGCATTGCAAGGTGCAATTCTGAAATTTTTTGCTTTTTCCTGCTCCTCTTAGCATGATAAAGAAGATTCAAAGAGAGTGAGATGCCAGCTCCTTTCATTCAGTCAGTAGCTTCAAACATTTCTGGTATATGAATAACATGATGTTTTTCAATGGCAAAAATCAATGAATATTGTAAATGCACAAACAGTAATTTCTCCGCATTGCAAGGTGCAAGTCTGAAATTTTTTGCTTTTTCCTGCTCGTCTTAGCATGATAAAGAAGATTCAAAGAGAGTGAGATGCCAGCTACTTTCATTCAGTCAGTAGCTTCAATCATTTCTGGACGTTTTTCAATGGTAAAAATCAATGAATATTGTAAATGCACAAACAGTAATTTCTCCACATTGCAAGGTGCAATTCTGAAATTTTTTGCTTTTCCCTGCTCCTCTTAGCATGATAAAGAAGATTCAAAGAGAGTGAGATGCCAGCTCCTTTCATTCAGTCAGTAGCTTCAAACATTTCTGGTATATGAATAACATGATGTTTTTCAATGGCAAAAATCAATGAATATTGTAAATGCACAAACAGTAATTTCTCCGCATTGCAAGGTGCAATTCTGAAATTTTTTGCTTTTTCCTGCTCCTCTTAGCATGATACAGAAGATTCAAAGAGAGTGAGATGCCAGCTCCTTTCATTCAGTCAGTAGCTTCAAACATTTCTGGTATATGAATAACATGATGTTTTTCAATGGCAAAAATCAATGAATATTGTAAATGCACAAACAGTAATTTCTCCGCATTGCAAGGTGCAATTCTGAAATTTTTTGCTTTTTCCTGCTCCTCTTAGCATGATAAAGAAGATTCAAAGAGAGTGATGCCAGCTCCTTTCATTCAGTCAGTAGCTTCAATCAATTCTGGACGTTTTTCAATGGCAAAAATCAATGAATATTGTAAATGCACAAACAGTAATTTCTCCGCATTGCAAGGTGCAATTCTGAAATTTTTTGCTTTTTCCTGCTCGTCTTAGCATGATAAAGAAGATTCAAAGAGAGTGAGATGCCAGCTCCTTTCATTCAGTCAGTAGCTTCAAACATTTGTGGTATATGAATAACATGATGTTTTTCAATGGCAAAAATCAATGAATATTGTAAATGCACAAACAGTAATTTCTCCGCATTGCAAGGTGCAAGTCTGAAATTTTTTGCTTTTTCCTGCTCGTCTTAGCATGATAAAGAAGATTCAAAGAGAGTGAGATGCCAGCTACTTTCATTCAGTCAGTAGCTTCAATCATTTCTGGACGTTTTTCAATGGTAAAAATCAATGAATATTGTAAATGCACAAACAGTAATTTCTCCACATTGCAAGGTGCAATTCTGAAATTTTTTGCTTTTCCCTGCTCCTCTTAGCATGATAAAGAAGATTCAAAGAGAGTGAGATGCCAGCTCCTTTCATTCAGTCAGTAGCTTCAAACATTTCTGGTATATGAATAACATGATGTTTTTCAATGGCAAAAATCAATGAATATTGTAAATGCACAAACAGTAATTTCTCCGCATTGCAAGGTGCAATTCTGAAATTTTTTGCTTTTTCCTGCTCCTCTTAGCATGATAAAGAAGATTCAAAGAGAGTGAGATGCCAGCTCCTTTCATTCAGTCAGTAGCTTCAAACATTTCTGGTATATGAATAACATGATGTTTTTCAATGGCAAAAATCAATGAATATTGTAAATGCACAAACAGTAATTTCTCCGCATTGCAAGGTGCAATTCTGAAATTTTTTGCTTTTTCCTGCTCCTCTTAGCATGATAAAGAAGATTCAAAGAGAGTGAGATGCCAGCTCCTTTCATTCAGTCAGTAGCTTCAATCAATTCTGGACGTTTTTCAATGGCAAAAATCAATGAATATTGTAAATGCACAAACAGTAATTTCTCCGCATTGCAAGGTGCAATTCTGAAATTTTTTGCTTTTTCCTGCTCCTCTTAGCATGATAAAGAAGATTCAAAGAGCGTGAGATGTCAGCTCCTTTCATTCAGTCAGTAGCTTCAAACATTTCTGGTATATGAATAACATGATGTTTTTCAATGGCAAAAATCAATGAATATTGTAAATGCACAAACAGTAATTTCTCCGCATTGCAAGGTGCAATTCTGAAATTTTTTGCTTTTTCCTGCTCCTCTTAGCATGATAAAGAAGATTCAAAGAGAGTGAGATGCCAGCTCCTTTCATTCAGTCAGTAGCTTCAATCATTTCTGGACGTTATTCAATGGCAAAAATCAATGAATATTGTAAATGCACAAACAGTAATTTCTCCGCATTGCAAGGTGCAATTCTGAAATTTTTTGCTTTTTCCTGCTCCTCTTAGCATGATAAAGAAGATTCAAAGAGAGTGAGATGCCAGCTCCTTTCGTTCAGTCAGTAGCTTCAATCATTTCTGGACGTTTTTCAATGGCAAAAATCATTGAATATTATAAATGCACAAACAGTAATTTCTCCGCATTGCAAGGTGCAATTCTGAAATTTTTTACTTTTTCCTGCTCCTCTTAGCATGATAAAGAAGATTCAAAGAGAGTGAGATGCCAGCTCCTTTCATTCAGTCAGTAGCTTCAATCATTTCTGGTATATGAATAACATGATGTTTTTCAATGGCAAAAATCAATGAATATTGTAAATGCACAAACAGTAATTTCTCCGCATTGCAAGGTGCAATTCTGAAATTTTTTGATTTTTCCTGCTCCTCTTAGCATGATAAACAAGATTCAAAGAGAGTGAGATGCCAGCTCCTTTCATTCAGTCAGTAGCTTCAATCATTTCTGGACGTTTTTCAATGGCAAAAATCAATGAATATTGTAAAAGCACAAACAGTAATTTCTCCGCATTGCAAGGTGCAATTCTGAAATTTTTTGCTTTTTCCTGCTCCTCTTAGCATGATAAAGAAGATTCAAAGAGAGTGAGATGCCAGCTCCTTTCATTCAGTCAGTAGCTTCAAACATTTCTGGTATATGAATAACATGATGTTTTTCAATGGCAAAAATCAATGAATATTGTAAATGCACAAACAGTAATTTCTCCGCATTGCAAGGTGCAAGTCTGAAATTTTTTGCTTTTTCCTGCTCGTCTTAGCATGATAAAGAAGATTCAAAGAGAGTGAGATGCCAGCTACTTTCATTCAGTCAGTAGCTTCAATCATTTCTGGACGTTTTTCAATGGTAAAAATCAATGAATATTGTAAATGCACAAACAGTAATTTCTCCACATTGCAAGGTGCAATTCTGAAATTTTTTGCTTTTCCCTGCTCCTCTTAGCATGATAAAGAAGATTCAAAGAGAGTGAGATGCCAGCTCCTTTCATTCAGTCAGTAGCTTCAAACATTTCTGGTATATGAATAACATGATGTTTTTCAATGGCAAAAATCAATGAATATTGTAAATGCACAAACAGTAATTTCTCCGCATTGCAAGGTGCAATTCTGAAATTTTTTGCTTTTTCCTGCTCCTCTTAGCATGATACAGAAGATTCAAAGAGAGTGAGATGCCAGCTCCTTTCATTCAGTCAGTAGCTTCAAACATTTCTGGTATATGAATAACATGATGTTTTTCAATGGCAAAAATCAATGAATATTGTAAATGCACAAACAGTAATTTCTCCGCATTGCAAGGTGCAATTCTGAAATTTTTTGCTTTTTCCTGCTCCTCTTAGCATGATAAAGAAGATTCAAAGAGAGTGAGATGCCAGCTCCTTTCATTCAGTCAGTAGCTTCAATCAATTCTGGACGTTTTTCAATGGCAAAAATCAATGAATATTGTAAATGCACAAACAGTAATTTCTCCGCATTGCAAGGTGCAATTCTGAAATTTTTTGCTTTTTCCTGCTCCTCTTAGCATGATAAAGAAGATTCAAAGAGCGTGAGATGTCAGCTCCTTTCATTCAGTCAGTAGCTTCAAACATTTCTGGTATATGAATAACATGATGTTTTTCAATGGCAAAAATCAATGAATATTGTAAATGCACAAACAGTAATTTCTCCGCATTGCAAGGTGCAATTCTGAAATTTTTTGCTTTTTCCTGCTCCTCTTAGCATGATAAAGAAGATTCAAAGAGAGTGAGATGCCAGCTCCTTTCATTCAGTCAGTAGCTTCAATCATTTCTGGACGTTTTTCAATGGCAAAAATCAATGAATATTGTAAATGCACAAACAGTAATTTCTCCGCATTGCAAGGTGCAATTCTGAAATTTTTTGCTTTTTCCTGCTCCTCTTAGCATGATAAAGAAGATTCAAAGAGAGTGAGATGCCAGCTCCTTTCGTTCAGTCAGTAGCTTCAATCATTTCTGGACGTTTTTCAATGGCAAAAATCATTGAATATTATAAATGCACAAACAGTAATTTCTCCGCATTGCAAGGTGCAATTCTGAAATTTTTTACTTTTTCCTGCTCCTCTTAGCATGATAAAGAAGATTCAAAGAGAGTGAGATGCCAGCTCCTTTCATTCAGTCAGTAGCTTCAATCATTTCTGGTATATGAATAACATGATGTTTTTCAATGGCAAAAATCAATGAATATTGTAAATGCACAAACAGTAATTTCTCCGCATTGCAAGGTGCAATTCTGAAATTTTTTGCTTTTTCCTGCTCCTCTTAGCATGATAAACAAGATTCAAAGAGAGTGAGATGCCAGCTCCTTTCATTCAGTCAGTAGCTTCAATCATTTCTGGACGTTTTTCAACGGCAAAAATCAATGAATATTGTAAATGCACAAACAGTAATTTCTCCGCATTGCAAGGTGCAATTCTGAAATTTTTTGCTTTTTCCTGCTCCTCTTAGCATGATAAAGAAGATTCAAAGAGAGTGAGATGCCAGCTCCTTTCATTCAGTCAGTAGCTTCAAACATTTCTGGTATATGAATAACATGATGTTTTTCAATGGCAAAAATCAATGAATATTGTAAATGCACAAACAGTAATTTCTCCGCATTGCAAGGTGCAATTCTGAAATTTTTTGCTTTTTCCTGCTCCTCTTAGCATGATAAAGAAGATTCAAAGAGAGTGAGATGCCAGCTCCTTTCATTCAGTCAGTAGCTTCAATCATTTCTGGACGTTTTTCAATGGCAAAAATCAATGAATATTGTAAATGCACAAACAGTAATTTCTCCGCATTGCAAGGTGCAATTCTGAAATTTTTTGCTTTTTCCTGCTCCTCTTAGCATGATAAAGAAGATTCAAAGAGAGTGAGATGCCAGCTCCTTTCATTCAGTCAGTAGCTTCAATCATTTCTGGACGTTTTTCAATGGCAAAAATCAATGAATGTTGTAAATGCACAAACAGTAATTTCTCCGCATTGCAAGGTGCAATTCTGAAATGTTTTGCTTTTTCCTGCTCCTCTTAGCATGATAAAGAAGATTCAAAGAGAGTGAGATGCCAGCTCCTTTCATTCAGTCAGTAGCTTCAATCATTTCTGGACGTTTTTCAATGGCAAAAATCAATGAATATTGTAAATGCACAAACAGTAATTTCTCCGCATTGCAAGGTGCAATTCTGAAATTTTTTGCTTTTTCCTGCTCCTCTTAGCATGATAAAGAAGATTCAAAGAGAGTGAGATGCCAGCTCCTTTCATTCAGTCAGTAGCTTCAATCATTTCTGGTATATGAATAACATGATGTTTTTCAATGGCAAAAATCAATGAATATTGTAAATGCACAAACAGTAATTTCTCCGCATTGCAAGGTGCAATTCTGAAATGTTTTGCTTTTTCCTGCTCCTCTTAGCATGATAAAGAAGATTCAAAGAGAGTGAGATGCCAGCTCCTTTCATTCAGTCAGTAGCTTCAATCATTTCTGGACGTTTTTCAATGGCAAAAATCAATGAATATTGTAAATGCACAAACAGTAATTTCTCCGCATTGCAAGGTGCAATTCTGAAATTTTTTGCTTTTTCCTGCTCCTCTTAGCATGATAAAGAAGATTCAAAGAGAGTGAGATGCCAGCTCCTTTCATTCAGTCAGTAGCTTCAAACATTTCTGGTATATGAATAACATGATGTTTTTCAATGGCAAAAATCAATGAATATTGTAAATGCACAAACAGTAATTTCTCCGCATTGCAAGGTGCAATTCTGAAATTTTTTGCTTTTTCCTGCTCCTCTTAGCATGATAAAGAAGATTCAAAGAGAGTGAGATGCCAGCTCCTTTCATTCAGTCAGTAGCTTCAATCATTTCTGGACGTTTTTCAATGGCAAAAATCAATGAATATTGTAAATGCACAAACAGTAATTTCTCCGCATTGCAAGGTGCAATTCTGAAATTTTTTGCTTTTTCCTGCTCCTCTTAGCATGATAAAGAAGATTCAAAGAGAGTGAGATGCCAGCTCCTTTCATTCAGTCAGTAGCTTCAATCATTTCTGGACGTTTTTCAATGGCAAAAATCAATGAATGTTGTAAATGCACAAACAGTAATTTCTCCGCATTGCAAGGTGCAATTCTGAAATGTTTTGCTTTTTCCTGCTCCTCTTAGCATGATAAAGAAGATTCAAAGAGAGTGAGATGCCAGCTCCTTTCATTCAGTCAGTAGCTTCAATCATTTCTGGACGTTTTTCAATGGCAAAAATCAATGAATATTGTAAATGCACAAACAGTAATTTCTCCGCATTGCAAGGTGCAATTCTGAAATTTTTTGCTTTTTCCTGCTCCTCTTAGCATGATAAAGAAGATTCAAAGAGAGTGAGATGCCAGCTCCTTTCATTCAGTCAGTAGCTTCAAACATTTCTGGTATATGAATAACATGATGTTTTTCAATGGCAAAAATCAATGAATATTGTAAATGCACAAACAGTAATTTTTCCGCATTGCAAGGTGCAATTCTGAAATTTTTTGCTTTTTCCTGCTCCTCTTAGCATGATAAAGAAGATTCAAAGAGAGTAAGATGCCAGCTCCTTTCATTCAGTCAGTAGCTTCAAACATTTCTGGTATATGAATAACATGATGTTTTTCAATGGCAAAAATCAATGAATATTGTAAATGCACAAACAGTAATTTCTCCGCATTGCAAGGTGCAATTCTGAATTTTTTTGCTTTTTCCTGCTCCTCTTAGCATGATAAAGAAGATTCAAAGAGAGTGAGATGCCAGCTCCTTTCATTCAGTCAGTAGCTTCAATCATTTCTGGACGTTTTTCAATGGCAAAAATCAATGAATATTGTAAATGCACAAACAGTAATTTCTCTGCATTGCAAGGTGCAATTCTGAAATTTTTTGCTTTTTCCTGCTCCTCTTAGCATGATAAAGAAGATTCAAAGAGCGTGAGATGTCAGCTCCTTTCATTCAGTCAGTAGCTTCAAACATTTCTGGTATATGAATAACATGATGTTTTTCAAAAGCAAAAATCAATGAATATTGTAAATGCACAAACAGTAATTTCTCCGCATTGCAAGGTGCAATTCTGAAATTTTTTGCTTTTTCCTGCTCCTCTTAGCATGATAAAGAAGATTCAAAGAGAGTGAGATGCCAGCTCCTTTCATTCAGTCAGTAGCTTCAATCATTTCTGGACGTTTTTCAATGGCAAAAATCAATGAATATTGTAAATGCACAAACAGTAATTTCTCCGCATTGCAAGGTGCAATTCTGAAATTTTTTGCTTTTTCCTGCTCCTCTTAGCATGATAAAGAAGATTCAAAGAGAGTGAGATGCCAGCTCCTTTCATTCAGTCAGTAGCTTCAAACATTTCTGGTATATGAATAACATGATGTTTTTCAATGGCAAAAATCAATGAATATTGTAAATGCACAAACAGTAATTTCTCCGCATTGCAAGGTGCAATTCTGAAATTTTTTGCTTTTTCCTGCTCCTCTTAGCATGATAAAGAAGATTCAAAGAGAGTGAGATGCCAGCTCCTTTCATTCAGTCAGTAGCTTCAATCATTTCTGGACGTTTTTCAATGGCAAAAATCAATGAATATTGTAAATGCACAAACAGTAATTTCTCCGCATTGCAAGGTGCAATTCTGAAATGTTTTGCTTTTTCCTGCTCCTCTTAGCATGATAAAGAAGATTCAAAGAGCGTGAGATGTCAGCTCCTTTCATTCAGTCAGTAGCTTCAAACATTTCTGGTATATGAATAACATGATGTTTTTCAAAGGCAAAAATCAATGAATATTGTAAATGCACAAACAGTAATTTCTCCGCATTGCAAGGTGCAATTCTGAAATTTTTTGCTTTTTCCTGCTCCTCTTAGCATGATAAAGAAGATTCAAAGAGAGTGAGATGCCAGCTCCTTTCATTCAGTCAGTAGCTTCAATCATTTCTGGACGTTTTTCAATGGCAAAAATCAATGAATATTGTAAATGCACAAACAGTAATTTCTCCGCATTGCAAGGTGCAATTCTGAAATTTTTTGCTTTTTCCTGCTCCTCTTAGCATGATAAAGAAGATTCAAAGAGAGTGAGATGCCATCTCCTTTCATTCAGTCAGTAGCTTCAAACATTTCTGGTATATGAATAACATGATGTTTTTCAATGGCAAAAATCAATGAATATTGTAAATGCACAAACAGTAATTTCTCCGCATTGCAAGGTGCAATTCTGAAATTTTTTGCTTTTTCCTGCTCCTCTTAGCATGATAAAGAAGATTCAAAGAGAGTGAGATGCCAGCTCCTTTCATTCAGTCAGTAGCTTCAATCATTTCTGGACGTTTTTCAATGGCAAAAATCAATGAATATTGTAAATGCACAAACAGTAATTTCTCCGCATTGCAAGGTGCAATTCTGAAATTTTTTGCTTTTTCCTGCTCCTCTTAGCATGATAAAGAAGATTCAAAGAGAGTGAGATGCCAGCTCCTTTCATTCAGTCAGTAGCTTCAATCATTTCTGGACGTTTTTCAATGGCAAAAATCAATGAATGTTGTAAATGCACAAACAGTAATTTCTCCGCATTGCAAGGTGCAATTCTGAAATGTTTTGCTTTTTCCTGCTCCTCTTAGCATGATAAAGAAGATTCAAAGAGAGTGAGATGCCAGCTCCTTTCATTCAGTCAGTAGCTTCAATCATTTCTGGACGTTTTTCAATGGCAAAAATCAATGAATATTGTAAATGCACAAACAGTAATTTCTCCGCATTGCAAGGTGCAATTCTGAAATTTTTTGCTTTTTCCTGCTCCTCTTAGCATGATAAAGAAGATTCAAAGAGAGTGAGATGCCAGCTCCTTTCATTCAGTCAGTAGCTTCAAACATTTCTGGTATATGAATAACATGATGTTTTTCAATGGCAAAAATCAATGAATATTGTAAATGCACAAACAGTAATTTTTCCGCATTGCAAGGTGCAATTCTGAAATTTTTTGCTTTTTCCTGCTCCTCTTAGCATGATAAAGAAGATTCAAAGAGAGTAAGATGCCAGCTCCTTTCATTCAGTCAGTAGCTTCAAACATTTCTGGTATATGAATAACATGATGTTTTTCAATGGCAAAAATCAATGAATATTGTAAATGCACAAACAGTAATTTCTCCGCATTGCAAGGTGCAATTCTGAATTTTTTTGCTTTTTCCTGCTCCTCTTAGCATGATAAAGAAGATTCAAAGAGAGTGAGATGCCAGCTCCTTTCATTCAGTCAGTAGCTTCAATCATTTCTGGACGTTTTTCAATGGCAAAAATCAATGAATATTGTAAATGCACAAACAGTAATTTCTCTGCATTGCAAGGTGCAATTCTGAAATTTTTTGCTTTTTCCTGCTCCTCTTAGCATGATAAAGAAGATTCAAAGAGCGTGAGATGTCAGCTCCTTTCATTCAGTCAGTAGCTTCAAACATTTCTGGTATATGAATAACATGATGTTTTTCAAAAGCAAAAATCAATGAATATTGTAAATGCACAAACAGTAATTTCTCCGCATTGCAAGGTGCAATTCTGAAATTTTTTGCTTTTTCCTGCTCCTCTTAGCATGATAAAGAAGATTCAAAGAGAGTGAGATGCCAGCTCCTTTCATTCAGTCAGTAGCTTCAATCATTTCTGGACGTTTTTCAATGGCAAAAATCAATGAATATTGTAAATGCACAAACAGTAATTTCTCCGCATTGCAAGGTGCAATTCTGAAATTTTTTGCTTTTTCCTGCTCCTCTTAGCATGATAAAGAAGATTCAAAGAGAGTGAGATGCCAGCTCCTTTCATTCAGTCAGTAGCTTCAAACATTTCTGGTATATGAATAACATGATGTTTTTCAATGGCAAAAATCAATGAATATTGTAAATGCACAAACAGTAATTTCTCCGCATTGCAAGGTGCAATTCTGAAATTTTTTGCTTTTTCCTGCTCCTCTTAGCATGATAAAGAAGATTCAAAGAGAGTGAGATGCCAGCTCCTTTCATTCAGTCAGTAGCTTCAATCATTTCTGGACGTTTTTCAATGGCAAAAATCAATGAATATTGTAAATGCACAAACAGTAATTTCTCCGCATTGCAAGGTGCAATTCTGAAATGTTTTGCTTTTTCCTGCTCCTCTTAGCATGATAAAGAAGATTCAAAGAGCGTGAGATGTCAGCTCCTTTCATTCAGTCAGTAGCTTCAAACATTTCTGGTATATGAATAACATGATGTTTTTCAAAGGCAAAAATCAATGAATATTGTAAATGCACAAACAGTAATTTCTCCGCATTGCAAGGTGCAATTCTGAAATTTTTTGCTTTTTCCTGCTCCTCTTAGCATGATAAAGAAGATTCAAAGAGAGTGAGATGCCAGCTCCTTTCATTCAGTCAGTAGCTTCAATCATTTCTGGACGTTTTTCAATGGCAAAAATCAATGAATATTGTAAATGCACAAACAGTAATTTCTCCGCATTGCAAGGTGCAATTCTGAAATTTTTTGCTTTTTCCTGCTCCTCTTAGCATGATAAAGAAGATTCAAAGAGAGTGAGATGCCAGCTCCTTTCATTCAGTCAGTAGCTTCAAACATTTCTGGTATATGAATAACATGATGTTTTTCAATGGCAAAAATCAATGAATATTGTAAATGCACAAACAGTAATTTCTCCGCATTGCAAGGTGCAATTCTGAAATTTTTTGCTTTTTCCTGCTCCTCTTAGCATGATAAAGAAGATTCAAAGAGAGTGAGATGCCATCTCCTTTCATTCAGTCAGTAGCTTCAAACATTTCTGGTATATGAATAACATGATGTTTTTCAATGGCAAAAATCAATGAATATTGTAAATGCACAAACAGTAATTTCTCCGCATTGCAAGGTGCAATTCTGAAATTTTTTGCTTTTTCCTGCTCCTCTTAGCATGATAAAGAAGATTCAAAGAGAGTGAGATGCCAGCTCCTTTCATTCAGTCAGTAGCTTCAATCATTTCTGGACGTTTTTCAATGGCAAAAATCAATGAATATTGTAAATGCACAAACAGTAATTTCTCTGCATTGCAAGGTGCAATTCTGAAATTTTTTGCTTTTTCCTGCTCCTCTTAGCATGATAAAGAAGATTCAAAGAGCGTGAGATGTCAGCTCCTTTCATTCAGTCAGTAGCTTCAAACATTTCTGGTATATGAATAACATGATGTTTTTCAAAAGCAAAAATCAATGAATATTGTAAATGCACAAACAGTAATTTCTCCGCATTGCAAGGTGCAATTCTGAAATTTTTTGCTTTTTCCTGCTCCTCTTAGCATGATAAAGAAGATTCAAAGAGAGTGAGATGCCAGCTCCTTTCATTCAGTCAGTAGCTTCAATCATTTCTGGACGTTTTTCAATGGCAAAAATCAATGAATATTGTAAATGCACAAACAGTAATTTCTCCGCATTGCAAGGTGCAATTCTGAAATTTTTTGCTTTTTCCTGCTCCTCTTAGCATGATAAAGAAGATTCAAAGAGAGTGAGATGCCAGCTCCTTTCATTCAGTCAGTAGCTTCAAACATTTCTGGTATATGAATAACATGATGTTTTTCAATGGCAAAAATCAATGAATATTGTAAATGCACAAACAGTAATTTCTCCGCATTGCAAGGTGCAATTCTGAAATTTTTTGCTTTTTCCTGCTCCTCTTAGCATGATAAAGAAGATTCAAAGAGAGTGAGATGCCAGCTCCTTTCATTCAGTCAGTAGCTTCAATCATTTCTGGACGTTTTTCAATGGCAAAAATCAATGAATATTGTAAATGCACAAACAGTAATTTCTCCGCATTGCAAGGTGCAATTCTGAAATGTTTTGCTTTTTCCTGCTCCTCTTAGCATGATAAAGAAGATTCAAAGAGCGTGAGATGTCAGCTCCTTTCATTCAGTCAGTAGCTTCAAACATTTCTGGTATATGAATAACATGATGTTTTTCAAAGGCAAAAATCAATGAATATTGTAAATGCACAAACAGTAATTTCTCCGCATTGCAAGGTGCAATTCTGAAATTTTTTGCTTTTTCCTGCTCCTCTTAGCATGATAAAGAAGATTCAAAGAGAGTGAGATGCCAGCTCCTTTCATTCAGTCAGTAGCTTCAATCATTTCTGGACGTTTTTCAATGGCAAAAATCAATGAATATTGTAAATGCACAAACAGTAATTTCTCCGCATTGCAAGGTGCAATTCTGAAATTTTTTGCTTTTTCCTGCTCCTCTTAGCATGATAAAGAAGATTCAAAGAGAGTGAGATGCCAGCTCCTTTCATTCAGTCAGTAGCTTCAAACATTTCTGGTATATGAATAACATGATGTTTTTCAATGGCAAAAATCAATGAATATTGTAAATGCACAAACAGTAATTTCTCCGCATTGCAAGGTGCAATTCTGAAATTTTTTGCTTTTTCCTGCTCCTCTTAGCATGATAAAGAAGATTCAAAGAGAGTGAGATGCCATCTCCTTTCATTCAGTCAGTAGCTTCAAACATTTCTGGTATATGAATAACATGATGTTTTTCAATGGCAAAAATCAATGAATATTGTAAATGCACAAACAGTAATTTCTCCGCATTGCAAGGTGCAATTCTGAAATTTTTTGCTTTTTCCTGCTCCTCTTAGCATGATAAAGAAGATTCAAAGAGAGTGAGATGCCAGCTCCTTTCATTCAGTCAGTAGCTTCAATCATTTCTGGACGTTTTTCAATGGCAAAAATCAATGAATATTGTAAATGCACAAACAGTAATTTCTCCGCATTGCAAGGTGCAATTCTGAAATTTTTTGCTTTTTCCCGCTCCTCTTAGCATGATAAAGAAGATTCAAAGAGCGTGAGATGTCAGCTCCTTTCATTCAGTCAGTAGCTTCAAACATTTCTGGTATATGAATAACATGATGTTTTTCAATGGCAAAAATCAATGAATATTGTAAATGCACAAACAGTAATTTCTCCGCATTGCAAGGTGCAATTCTGAAATTTTTTGCTTTTTCCTGCTCCTCTTAGCATGATAAAGAAGATTCAAAGAGAGTGAGATGCCAGCTCCTTTCATTCAGTCAGTAGCTTCAATCATTTCTGGACGTTTTTCAATGGCAAAAATCAATGAATATTGTAAATGCACAAACAGTAATTTCTCCGCATTGCAAGGTGCAATTCTGAAATTTTTTGCTTTTTCCTGCTCCTCTTAGCATGATAAAGAAGATTCAAAGAGAGTGAGATGCCAGCTCCTTTCATTCAGTCAGTAGCTTCAAACATTTCTGGTATATGAATAACATGATGTTTTTCAATGGCAAAAATCAATGAATATTGTAAATGCACAAACAGTAATTTCTCCGCATTGCAAGGTGCAATTCTGAAATGTTTTGCTTTTTCCTGCTCCTCTTAGCATGATAAAGAAGATTCAAAGAGAGTGAGATGCCAGCTCCTTTCATTCAGTCAGTAGCTTCAATCAATTCTGGACGTTTTTCAATGGCAAAAATCAATGAATATTGTAAATGCACAAACAGTAATTTCTCCGCATTGCAAGGTGCAATTCTGAAATTTTTTGCTTTTTCCTGCTCCTCTTAGCATGATAAAGAAGATTCAAAGAGCGTGAGATGTCAGCTCCTTTCATTCAGTCAGTAGCTTCAAACATTTCTGGTATATGAATAACATGATGTTTTTCAATGGCAAAAATCAATGAATATTGTAAATGCACAAACAGTAATTTCTCCGCATTGCAAGGTGCAATTCTGAAATTTTTTGCTTTTTCCTGCTCCTCTTAGCATGATAAAGAAGATTCAAAGAGAGTGAGATGCCAGCTCCTTTCATTCAATCAGTAGCTTCAATCATTTCTGGACGTTTTTCAATGGCAAAAATCAATGAATATTGTAAATGCACAAACAGTAATTTCTCCGCATTGCAAGGTGCAATTCTGAAATTTTTTGCTTTTTCCTGCTCCTCTTAGCATGATAAAGAAGATTCAAAGAGAGTGAGATGCCAGCTCGTTTCGTTCAGTCAGTAGCTTCAATCATTTCTGGACGTTTTTCAATGGCAAAAATCATTGAATATTATAAATGCACAAACAGTAATTTCTCCGCATTGCAAGGTGCAATTCTGAAATTTTTTACTTTTTCCTGCTCCTCTTAGCATGATAAAGAAGATTCAAAGAGAGTGAGATGCCAGCTCCTTTCATTCAGTCAGTAGCTTCAATCATTTCTGGTATATGAATAACATGATGTTTTTCAAAGGCAAAAATCAATGAATATTGTAAATGCACAAACAGTAATTTCTCCGCATTGCAAGGTGCAATTCTGAAATTTTTTGCTTTTTCCTGCTCCTCTTAGCATGATAAAGAAGATTCAAAGAGAGTGAGATGCCAGCTCCTTTCATTCAGTCAGTAGCTTCAATCATTTCTGGACGTTTTTCAATGGCAAAAATCAATGAATATTGTAAATGCACAAACAGTAATTTCTCCGCATTGCAAGGTGCAATTCTGAAATTTTTTGCTTTTTCCTGCTCCTCTTAGCATGATAAAGAAGATTCAAAGAGAGTGAGATGCCAGCTCCTTTCATTCAGTCAGTAGCTTCAAACATTTCTGGTATATGAATAACATGATGTTTTTCAATGGCAAAAATCAATGAATATTGTAAATGCACAAACAGTAATTTCTCCGCATTGCAAGGTGCAATTCTGAAATTTTTTGCTTTTTCCTGCTCCTCTTAGCATGATAAAGAAGATTCAAAGAGAGTGAGATGCCAGCTCCTTTCATTCAGTCAGTAGCTTCAATCAATTCTGGACGTTTTTCAATGGCAAAAATCAATGAATATTGTAAATGCACAAACAGTAATTTCTCCGCATTGCAAGGTGCAATTCTGAAATTTTTTGCTTTTTCCTGCTCCTCTTAGCATGATAAAGAATATTCAAAGAGCGTGAGATGTTAGCTCCTTTCATTCAGTCAGTAGCTTCAAACATTTCTGGTATATGAATAACATGATGTTTTTCAATGGCAAAAATCAATGAATATTGTAAATGCACAAACAGTAATTTCTCCGCATTGCAAGGTGCAATTCTGAAATTTTTTGCTTTTTCCTGCTCCTCTTAGCATGATAAAGAAGATTCAAAGAGAGTGAGATGCCAGCTCCTTTCATTCAGTCAGTAGCTTCAATCAATTCTGGACGTTTTTCAATGGCAAAAATCAATGAATATTGTAAATGCACAAACAGTAATTTCTCCGCATTGCAAGGTGCAATTCTGAAATTTTTTGCTTTTTCCTGCTCCTCTTAGCATGATAAAGAAGATTCAAAGAGCGTGAGATGTCAGCTCCTTTCATTCAGTCAGTAGCTTCAAACATTTCTGGTATATGAATAACATGATGTTTTTCAATGGCAAAAATCAATGAATATTGTAAATGCACAAACAGTAATTTCTCCGCATTGCAAGGTGCAATTCTGAAATTTTTTGCTTTTTCCTGCTCCTCTTAGCATGATAAAGAAGATTCAAAGAGAGTGAGATGCCAGCTCCTTTCATTCAATCAGTAGCTTCAATCATTTCTGGACGTTTTTCAATGGCAAAAATCAATGAATATTGTAAATGCACAAACAGTAATTTCTCCGCATTGCAAGGTGCAATTCTGAAATTTTTTGCTTTTTCCTGCTCCTCTTAGCATGATAAAGAAGATTCAAAGAGAGTGAGATGCCAGCTCCTTTCGTTCAGTCAGTAGCTTCAATCATTTCTGGACGTTTTTCAATGGCAAAAATCATTGAATATTATAAATGCACAAACAGTAATTTCTCCGCATTGCAAGGTGCAATTCTGAAATTTTTTACTTTTTCCTGCTCCTCTTAGCATGATAAAGAAGATTCAAAGAGAGTGAGATGCCAGCTCCTTTCATTCAGTCAGTAGCTTCAATCATTTCTGGTATATGAATAACATGATGTTTTTCAAAGGCAAAAATCAATGAATATTGTAAATGCACAAACAGTAATTTCTCCGCATTGCAAGGTGCAATTCTGAAATTTTTTGCTTTTTCCTGCTCCTCTTAGCATGATAAAGAAGATTCAAAGAGAGTGAGATGCCAGCTCCTTTCATTCAGTCAGTAGCTTCAATCATTTCTGGACGTTTTTCAATGGCAAAAATCAATGAATATTGTAAATGCACAAACAGTAATTTCTCCGCATTGCAAGGTGCAATTCTGAAATTTTTTGCTTTTTCCTGCTCCTCTTAGCATGATAAAGAAGATTCAAAGAGAGTGAGATGCCAGCTCCTTTCATTCAGTCAGTAGCTTCAATCAATTCTGGATGTTTTTCAATGGCAAAAATCAATGAATATTGTAAATGCACAAACAGTAATTTCTCCGCATTGCAAGGTGCAATTCTGAAATTTTTTGCTTTTTCCTGCTCCTCTTAGCATGATAAAGAAGATTCAAAGAGCGTGAGATGTTAGCTCCTTTCATTCAGTCAGTAGCTTCAAACATTTCTGGTATATGAATAACATGATGTTTTTCAATGGCAAAAATCAATGAATATTGTAAATGCACAAACAGTAATTTCTCCGCATTGCAAGGTGCAATTCTGAAATTTTTTGCTTTTTCCTGCTCCTCTTAGCATGATAAAGAAGATTCAAAGAGAGTGAGATGCCAGCTCCTTTCATTCAGTCAGTAGCTTCAATCAATTCTGGACGTTTTTCAATGGCAAAAATCAATGAATATTGTAAATGCACAAACAGTAATTTCTCCGCATTGCAAGGTGCAATTCTGAAATTTTTTGCTTTTTCCTGCTCCTCTTAGCATGATAAAGAAGATTCAAAGAGCGTGAGATGTTAGCTCCTTTCATTCAGTCAGTAGCTTCAAACATTTCTGGTATATGAATAACATGATGTTTTTCAATGGCAAAAATCAATGAATATTGTAAATGCACAAACAGTAATTTCTCCGCATTGCAAGGTGCAATTCTGAAATTTTTTGCTTTTTCCTGCTCCTCTTAGCATGATAAACAAGATTCAAAGAGAGTGAGATGCCAGCTCCTTTCATTCAGTCAGTAGCTTCAATCATTTCTGGACGTTTTTCAATGGCAAAAATCAATGAATATTGTAAATGCACAAACAGTAATTTCTCCGCATTGCAAGGTGCAATTCTGAAATTTTTTGCTTTTTCCTGCTCCTCTTAGCATGATAAAGAAGATTCAAAGAGAGTGAGATGCCAGCTCCTTTCGTTCAGTCAGTAGCTTCAATCATTTCTGGACGTTTTTCAATGGCAAAAATCATTGAATATTATAAATGCACAAACAGTAATTTCTCCGCATTGCAAGGTGCAATTCTGAAATTTTTTACTTTTTCCTGCTCCTCTTAGCATGATAAAGAAGATTCAAAGAGAGTGAGAGGCCAGCTCCTTTCATTCAGTCAGTAGCTTCAATCATTTCTGGTATATGAATAACATGATGTTTTTCAATGGCAAAAATCAATGAATATTGTAAATGCACAAACAGTAATTTCTCCGCATTGCAAGGTGCAATTCTGAAATTTTTTGCTTTTTCCTGCTCCTCTTAGCATGATAAACAAGATTCAAAGAGAGTGAGATGCCAGCTCCTTTCATTCAGTTAGTAGCTTCAATCATTTCTGGACGTTTTTCAATGGCAAAAATCAATGAATATTGTAAATGCACAAACAGTAATTTCTCCGCATTGCAAGGTGCAATTCTGAAATTTTTTGCTTTTTCCTGCTCCTCTTAGCATGATAAACAAGATTCAAAGAGAGTGAGATGCCAGCTCCTTTCATTCAGTCAGTAGCTTCAAACATTTCTGGTATATGAATAACATGATGTTTTTCAATGGCAAAAATCAATGAATATTGTAAATGCACAAACAGTAATTTCTCCGCATTGCAAGGTGCAATTCTGAAATTTTTTGCTTTTTCCTGCTCCTCTTAGCATGATAAAGAAGATTCAAAGAGAGTGAGATGCCAACTCCTTTCATTCAGTCAGTAGCTTCAATCATTTCTGGACGTTTTTCAATGGCAAAAATCAATGAATATTGTAAATGCACAAACAGTAATTTCTCCGCATTGCAAGGTGCAATTCTGAAATTTTTTGCTTTTTCCTGCTCCTCTTAGCATGATAAAGAAGATTCAAAGAGAGTGAGATGCCAGCTCCCTTCATTCAGTCAGTAGCTTCAATCATTTCTGGACGTTTTTCAATGGCAAAAATCAATGAATGTTGTAAATGCACAAACAGTAATTTCTCCGCATTGCAAGGTGCAATTCTGAAATGTTTTGCTTTTTCCTGCTCCTCTTAGCATGATAAAGAAGATTCAAAGAGAGTGAGATGCCAGCTCCTTTCATTCAGTCAGTAGCTTCAATCATTTCTGGACGTTTTTCAATGGCAAAAATCAATGAATATTGTAAATGCACAAACAGTAATTTCTCCGCATTGCAAGGTGCAATTCTGAAATTTTTTGCTTTTTCCTGCTCCTCTTAGCATGATAAAGAAGATTCAAAGAGAGTGAGATGCCAGCTCCTTTCATTCAGTCAGTAGCTTCAAACATTTCTGGTATATGAATAACATGATGTTTTTCAATGGCAAAAATCAATGAATATTGTAAATGCACAAACAGTAATTTCTCCGCATTGCAAGGTGCAATTCTGAAATTTTTTGCTTTTTCCTGCTCCTCTTAGCATGATAAAGAAGATTCAAAGAGAGTGAGATGCCAGCTCCTTTCATTCAGTCAGTAGCTTCAAACATTTCTGGTATATGAATAACATGATGTTTTTCAATGGCAAAAATCAATGAATATTGTAAATGCACAAACAGTAATTTCTCCGCATTGCAAGGTGCAATTCTGAAATTTTTTGCTTTTTCCTGCTCCTCTTAGCATGATAAAGAAGATTCAAAGAGAGTGAGATGCCAGCTCCTTTCATTCAGTCAGTAGCTGGTATTCATTCTGGTATTTTTTTTCATATACCAGAAATGATTGAAGCTACTGACTGAATGAAAGGAGCTGGCATCTCACTCTCTTTGAATCTTCTTTATCATGCTAAGAGGAGCAGGAAAAAGCAAAAAATTTCAGAATTGCACCTTGCAATGCGGAGAAATTACTGTTTGTGCATTTACAATATTCATTGATTTTTACCATTGAAAAACATCATGTTATTCATATACCAGAAATGTTTGAAGCTACTGACTGAATGAAAGGAGCTGGCATCTCACTCTCTTTGAATCTCTTTATCATGCTAAGAGGAGCAGGAAAAAGCAAAAAATTTCAGAATTGCACCTTGCAATGCGGAGAAATTACTGTTTGTGCATTTACAATATTCATTGATTTTTGCCATTGAAAAACGTCCAGAAATGATTGAAGCTACTGACTGAATGAAAGGAGCTGGCATCTCACTCTCTTTGAATCTTCTTTATCATGCTAAGAGGAGCAGGAAAAAGCAAAAAATTTCAGAATTGCACCTTGCAATGCGGAGAAATTACTGTTTGTGCATTTACAATATTCATTGATTTTTGCCATTGAAAAACATCATGTTATTCATATACCAGAAATGTTTGAAGCTACTGACTGAATGAAAGGAGCTGGCATCTCACTCTCTTTGAATCTTCTTTATCATGCTAAGAGGAGCAGGAAAAAGCAAAAAATTTCAGAATTGCACCTTGCAATGCGGAGAAATTACTGTTTGTGCATTTACAATATTCATTGATTTTTGCCATTGAAAAACATCATGTTATTCATATACCAGAAATGTTTGAAGCTACTGACTGAATGAAAGGAGCTGGCATCTCACTCTCTTTGAATCTTCTTTATCATGCTAAGAGGAGCAGGAAAAAGCAAAAAATTTCAGAATTGCACCTTGCAATGCGGAGAAATTACTGTTTGTGCATTTACAATATTCATTGATTTTTACCATTGAAAAACGTCCAGAAATGATTGAAGCTACTGACTGAACGAAAGGAGCTGGCATCTCACTCTCTTTGAATCTTCTTTATCATGCTAAGAGGAGCAGGAAAAAGCAAAAAATTTCAGAATTGCACCTTGCAATGCGGAGAAATTACTGTTTGTGCATTTACAATATTCATTGATTTTTGCCATTGAAAAACATCATGTTATTCATATACCAGAAATGTTTGAAGCTACTGACTGAATAAAAGGAGCTGGCATCTCACTCTCTTTGAATCTTCTTTATCATGCTAAGAGGAGCAGGAAAAAGCAAAAAATTTCAGAATTGCACCTTGCAATGCGGAGAAATTACTGTTTGTGCATTTACAATATTCATTGATTTTTGCCATTGAAAAACGTCCAGAAATGATTGAAGCTACTGACTGAATGAAAGGAGCTGGCATCTCACTCTCTTTGAATCTTCTTTATCATGCTAAGAGGAGCAGGAAAAAGCAAAAAATTTCAGAATTGCACCTTGCAATGCGGAGAAATTGCTGTTTGTGCATTTACAAAATTCATTGATTTTTGCCATTGAAAAACATCATGTTATTCATATACCAGAAATGATTGAAGCTACTGACTGAATGAAAGGAGCTGGCATCTCACTCTCTTTGAATCTTCTTTATCATGCTAAGAGGAGCAGGAAAAAGCAAAAAATTTCAGAATTGCACCTTGCAATGCGGAGAAATTACTGTTTGTGCATTTACAATATTCATTGATTTTTGCCATTGAAAAACATCATGTTATTCATATACCAGAAATGTTTGAAGCTACTGACTGAATGAAAGGAGCTGGCATCTCACTCTCTTTGAATCTTCTTTATCATGCTAAGAGGAGCAGGAAAAAGCAAAAAATTTCAGAATTGCACCTTGCAATGCGGATAAATTACTCTTTGCGCATTTACAATATTCATTGATTTTTGCCATTGAAAAACATCATGTTATTCATATACCAGAAATGATTGAAGCTACTGACTGAATGAAAGGAGCTGGCATCTCACTCTCTTTGAATCTTCTTTATCATGCTAAGAGGAGCAGGAAAAAGCAAAAAATTTCAGAATTGCACCTTGCAATGCGGAGAAATTACTGTTTGTGCATTTACAATATTCATTGATTTTTGCCATTGAAAAACATCATGTTATTCATATACCAGAAATGATTGAAGCTACTGACTGAATGAAAGTAGCTGGCATCTCACTCTCTTTGAATCTTCTTTATCATGCTAAGAGGAGCAGGAAAAAGCAAAAAATTTCAGAATTGCACCTTGCAATGCGGAGAAATTACTGTTTGTGCATTTACAATATCCATTGATTTTTGCAATTGAAAAACGTCCAGAAATGTTTGAAGCTACTGACTGAATGAAAGGAGCTGGCATCTCACTCTCTTTGAATCTTCTTTATCATGCTAAGAGGAGCAGGAAAAAGCGAAAAATTTCAGAATTGCACCTTGCAATGCGGAGAAATTACTGTTTGTGCATTTACAATATTCATTGATTTTTGCCATTGAAAAACATCATGTTATTCATATACCAGAAATGTTTGAAGCTACTGACTGAATGAAAGGAGCTGGCATCTCACTCTCTTTCAATCTTCTTTATCATGCTAAGAGGAGCAGGAAAAAGCAAAAAATTTCAGAATTGCACCTTGCAATGCGGAGAAATTACTGTTTGTGCATTTACAATATTCATTGATTTTTGCCATTGAAAAACATCATGTTATTCATATACCAGAAATGTTTGAAGCTACTGACTGAATGAAAGGAGCTGGCATCTCACTCTCTTTGAATCTTCTTTATCATGCTAAGAGGAGCAGGAAAAAGCAAAAAATTTCAGAATTGCACCTTGCAATGCGGAGAAATTACTCTTTGCGCATTTACAATATTCATTGATTTTTGCCATTGAAAAACATCATGTTATTCATATACCAGAAATGATTGAAGCTACTGACTGAATGAAAGGAGCTGGCATCTCACTCTCTTTGAATCTTCTTTATCATGCTAAGAGGAGCAGGAAAAAGCAAAAAATTTCAGAATTGCACCTTGCAATGCGGAGAAATTACTGTTTGTGCATTTACAATATTCATTGATTTTTGCCATTGAAAAACATCATGTTATTCATATACCAGAAATGATTGAAGCTACTGACTGAATGAAAGTAGCTGGCATCTCACTCTCTTTGAATCTTCTTTATCATGCTAAGAGGAGCAGGAAAAAGCAAAAAATTTCAGAATTGCACCTTGCAATGCGGAGAAATTACTGTTTGTGCATTTACAATATCCATTGATTTTTGCAATTGAAAAACGTCCAGAAATGTTTGAAGCTACTGACTGAATGAAAGGAGCTGGCATCTCACTCTCTTTGAATCTTCTTTATCATGCTAAGAGGAGCAGGAAAAAGCAAAAAATTTCAGAATTGCACCTTGCAATGCGGAGAAATTACTGTTTGTGCATTTACAATATTCATTGATTTTTGCCATTGAAAAACATCATGTTATTCATATACCAGAAATGTTTGAAGCTACTGACTGAATGAAAGGAGCTGGCATCTCACTCTCTTTGAATCTTCTTTATCATGCTAAGAGGAGCAGGAAAAAGCAAAAAATTTCAGAATTGCACCTTGCAATGCGGAGAAATTACTGTTTGTGCATTTACAATATTCATTAATTTTTGCCATTGAAAAACTTCCAGAAATGATTGAAGCTACTGACTGAATGAAAGGAGCTCGCATCTCACTCTCTTTGAATCTTCTTTATCATGCTAAGAGGAGCAGGAAAAAGCAAAAAATTTCAGAATTGCACCTTGCAATGCGGAGAAATTACTGTTTGTGCATTTACAATATTCATTGATTTTTGCCATTGAAAAACGTCCAGAAATGATTGAAGCTACTGACTGAATGAAAGGAGCTGGCATCTCACTCTCTTTGAATCTTCTTTATCATGCTAAGAGGAGCAGGAAAAAGCAAAAAATTTCAGAATTGCACCTTGCAATGCGGAGAAATTACTGTTTGTGCATTTACAATATTCATTGATTTTTGCCATTGAAAAACTTCCAGAAATGATTGAAGCTACTGACTGAATGAAAGGAGCTGGCATCTCACTCTCTTTGAATCTTCTTTATCATGCTAAGAGGAGCAGGAAAAAGCAAAAAATTTCAGAATTGCACCTTGCAATGCGGAGAAATTACTGTTTGTGCATTTACAATATTCATTGATTTTTGCCATTGAAAAACGTCCAGAAATGATTGAAGCTACTGACTGAATGAAAGGAGCTGGCATCTCACTCTCTTTGAATCTTCTTTATCATGCTAAGAGGAGCAGGAAAAAGTAAAAAATTTCAGAATTGCACCTTGCAATGCGGAGAAATTACTGTTTGTGCATTTACAATATTCATTGATTTTTGCCATTGAAAAACATCATGTTATTCATATACCAGAAATGTTTGAAGCTACTGACTGAATGAAAGGAGCTGGCATCTCACTCTCTTTGAATCTTCTTTATCATGCTAAGAGGAGCAGGAAAAAGCAAAAAATTTCAGAATTGCACCTTGCAATGCGGAGAAATTACTGTTTGTGCATTTACAATAATCATTGATTTTTGCCATTGAAAAACGTCCAGAAATGATTGAAGCTACTGACTGAATGAAAGGAGCTGGCATCTCACTCTCTTTGAATCTTTCTTTATCATGCTAAGAGGAGCAGGAAAAAGCAAAAAATTTCAGAATTGCACCTTGCAATGCGGAGAAATTACTGTTTGTGCATTTACAATATTCATTGATTTTTGCCATTGAAAAACATCATGTTATTCATATACCAGAAATGTTTGAAGCTACTGACTGAATGAAAGGAGCTGGCATCTCACTCTCTTTGAATCTTCTTTATCATGCTAAGAGGAGCAGGAAAAAGCAAAAAATTTCAGAATTGCACCTTGCAATGCGGAGAAATTACTGTTTGTGCATTTACAATATTCACTGATTTTTGCCATTGAAAAACGTCCAGAAATGATTGAAGCTACTGACTGAATGAAAGGAGCTGGCATCTCACTCTCTTTGAATCTTCTTTATCATGCTAAGAGGAGCAGGAGAAAGCAAAAAATTTCAGAATTGCACCTTGCAATGCGGAGAAATTACTGTTTGTGCATTTACAATATTCATTGATTTTTGCCATTGAAAAACGTCCAGAAATGATTGAAGCTACTGACTGAATGAAAGGAGCTGGCATCTCACTCTCTTTGAATCTTCTTTATCATGCTAAGAGGAGCAGGAAAAAGCAAAAAATTTCAGAATTGCACCTTGCAATGCGGAGAAATTACTGTTTGTGCATTTACAATATTCATTAATTTTTGCCATTGAAAAACTTCCAGAAATGATTGAAGCTACTGACTGAATGAAAGGAGCTGGCATCTCACTCTCTTTGAATCTTCTTTATCATGCTAAGAGGAGCAGGAAAAAGCAAAAAATTTCCGAATTGCACCTTGCAATGCGGAGAAATTACTGTTTGTGCATTTACAATATTCATTGATTTTTGCCATTGAAAAACGTCCAGAAATGATTGAAGCTACTGACTGAATGAAAGGAGCTGGCATCTCACTCTCTTTGAATCTTCTTTATCATGCTAAGAGGAGCAGGAAAAAGCAAAAAATTTCAGAATTACACCTTGCAATGCGGAGAAATTACTGTTTGTGCATTTACAATATTCATTGATTTTTGCCATTGAAAAACTTCCAGAAATGATTGAAGCTACTGACTGAATGAAAGGAGCTGGCATCTCACTCTCTTTGAATCTTATTTATCATGCTAAGAGGAGCAGGAAAAAGCAAAAAATTTCAGAATTGCACCTTGCAATGCGGAGAAATTACAGTTTGTGCATTTACAATATTCATTGATTTTTGCCATTGAAAAACATCATGTTATTCATATACCAGAAATGTTTGAAGCTACTGACTGAATGAAAGGAGCTGGCATCTCACTCTCTTTGAATCTTCTTTATCATGCTAAGAGGAGCAGGAAAAAGCAAAAAATTTCAGAATTGCACCTTGCAATGCGGATAAATTACTGTTTGTGCATTTACAATATTCATTGATTTTTGCCATTGAAAAACATCATGTTATTCATATACCAGAAATGATTGAAGCTACTGACTGAATGAAAGGAGCTGGCATCTCACTCTCTTTGAATCTTCATCATGCTAAGAGGAGCAGGAAAAAGCAAAAAATTTCAGAATTGCACCTTGCAATGCGGAGAAATTACTGTTTGTGCATTTACAATATTCATTGATTTTTACCATTGAAAAACATCATGTTATTCATATACCAGAAATGTTTGAAGCTACTGACTGAATGAAAGGAGCTGGCATCTCACTCTCTTTGAATCTCTTTAT
This sequence comes from Phyllobates terribilis, assembly GCF_046119375.1. Lineage (NCBI taxonomy): Eukaryota > Metazoa > Chordata > Amphibia > Anura > Dendrobatidae > Phyllobates > Phyllobates terribilis. Next base: position 51,861 of record NW_027364518.1, on the reverse strand, counting down.
CATGCTAAGAGGAGCAGGAAAAAGCAAAAAATTTCAGAATTGCACCTTGCAATGCGGAGAAATTACTGTTTGTGCATTTACAATATTCATTGATTTTTGCCATTGAAAAACGTCCAGAAATGATTGAAGCTACTGACTGAATGAAAGGAGCTGGCATCTCACTCTCTTTGAATCTTCTTTATCATGCTAAGAGGAGCAGGAAAAAGCAAAAAATTTCAGAATTGCACCTTGCAATGCGGAGAAATTACTGTTTGTGCATTTACAATATTCATTGATTTTTGCCATTGAAAAACATCATGTTATTCATATACCAGAAATGTTTGAAGCTACTGACTGAATGAAAGGAGCTGGCATCTCACTCTCTTTGAATCTTCTTTATCATGCTAAGAGGAGCAGGAAAAAGCAAAAAATTTCAGAATTGCACCTTGCAATGCGGAGAAATTACTGTTTGTGCATTTACAATATTCATTGATTTTTGCCATTGAAAAACATCATGTTATTCATATACCAGAAATGTTTGAAGCTACTGACTGAATGAAAGGAGCTGGCATCTCACTCTCTTTGAATCTTCTTTATCATGCTAAGAGGAGCAGGAAAAAGCACAAAATTTCAGAATTGCACCTTGCAATGCGGAGAAATTACTGTTTAAGCATTTACAATATTCATTGATTTTTACCATTGAAAAACGTCCAGAAATGATTGAAGCTACTGACTGAACGAAAGGAGCTGGCATCTCACTCTCTTTGAATCTTCTTTATCATGCTAAGAGGAGCAGGAAAAAGCAAAAAATTTCAGAATTGCACCTTGCAATGCGGAGAAATTACTGTTTGTGCATTTACAATATTCATTGATTTTTGCCATTGAAAAACATCATGTTATTCATATACCAGAAATGTTTGAAGCTACTGACTGAATGAAAGGAGCTGGCATCTCACTCTCTTTGAATCTTCTTTATCATGCTAAGAGGAGCAGGAAAAAGCAAAAAATTTCAGAATTGCACCTTGCAATGCGGAGAAATTACTGTTTGTGCATTTACAATATTCATTGATTTTTGCCATTGAAAAACGTCCAGAAACGATTGAAGCTACTGACTGAATGAAAGGAGCTGGCATCTCACTCTCTTTGAATCTTCTTTATCATGCTAAGAGGAGCAGGAAAAAGCAAAAAATTTCAGAATTGCACCTTGCAATGCGGAGAAATTGCTGTTTGTGCATTTACAAAATTCATTGATTTTTGCCATTGAAAAACATCATGTTATTCATATACCAGAAATGATTGAAGCTACTGACTGAATGAAAGGAGCTGGCATCTCACTCTCTTTGAATCTTCTTTATCATGCTAAGAGGAGCAGGAAAAAGCAAAAAATTTCAGAATTGCACCTTGCAATGCGGAGAAATTACTGTTTGTGCATTTACAATATTCATTGATTTTTGCCATTGAAAAACATCATGTTATTCATATACCAGAAATGTTTGAAGCTACTGACTGAATGAAAGGAGCTGGCATCTCACTCTCTTTGAATCTTCTTTATCATGCTAAGAGGAGCAGGAAAAAGCAAAAAATTTCAGAATTGCACCTTGCAATGCGGATAAATTACTCTTTGCGCATTTACAATATTCATTGATTTTTGCCATTGAAAAACATCATGTTATTCATATACCAGAAATGATTGAAGCTACTGACTGAATGAAAGGAGCTGGCATCTCACTCTCTTTGAATCTTCTTTATCATGCTAAGAGGAGCAGGAAAAAGCAAAAAATTTCAGAATTGCACCTTGCAATGCGGAGAAATTACTGTTTGTGCATTTACAATATTCATTGATTTTTGCCATTGAAAAACATCATGTTATTCATATACCAGAAATGATTGAAGCTACTGACTGAATGAAAGTAGCTGGCATCTCACTCTCTTTGAATCTTCTTTATCATGCTAAGAGGAGCAGGAAAAAGCAAAAAATTTCAGAATTGCACCTTGCAATGCGGAGAAATTACTGTTTGTGCATTTACAATATCCATTGATTTTTGCAATTGAAAAACGTCCAGAAATGTTTGAAGCTACTGACTGAATGAAAGGAGCTGGCATCTCACTCTCTTTGAATCTTCTTTATCATGCTAAGAGGAGCAGGAAAAAGCAAAAAATTTCAGAATTGCACCTTGCAATGCGGAGAAATTACTGTTTGTGCATTTACAATATTCATTGATTTTTGCCATTGAAAAACATCATGTTATTCATATACCAGAAATGTTTGAAGCTACTGACTGAATGAAAGGAGCTGGCATCTCACTCTCTTTGAATCTTCTTTATCATGCTAAGAGGAGCAGGAAAAAGCAAAAAATTTCAGAATTGCACCTTGCAATGCGGAGAAATTACTGTTTGTGCATTTACAATATTCATTGATTTTTGCCATTGAAAAACATCATGTTATTCATATACCAGAAATGATTGAAGCTACTGACTGAATGAAAGTAGCTGGCATCTCACTCTCTTTGAATCTTCTTTATCATGCTAAGAGGAGCAGGAAAAAGCAAAAAATTTCAGAATTGCACCTTGCAATGCGGAGAAATTACTGTTTGTGCATTTACAATATCCATTGATTTTTGCAATTGAAAAACGTCCAGAAATGTTTGAAGCTACTGACTGAATGAAAGGAGCTGGCATCTCACTCTCTTTGAATCTTCTTTATCATGCTAAGAGGAGCAGGAAAAAGCAAAAAATTTCAGAATTGCACCTTGCAATGCGGAGAAATTACTGTTTGTGCATTTACAATATTCATTGATTTTTGCCATTGAAAAACATCATGTTATTCATATACCAGAAATGTTTGAAGCTTCTGACTGAATGAAAGGAGCTGGCATCTCACTCTCTTTGAATCTTCTTTATCATGCTAAGAGGAGCAGGAAAAAGCAAAAAATTTCAGAATTGCACCTTGCAATGCGGAGAAATTACTGTTTGTGCATTTACAATATTCATTGATTTTTGCCATTGAAAAACGTCCAGAAATGATTGAAGCTACTGACTGAATGAAAGGAGCTGGCATCTCACTCTCTTTGAATCTTCTTTATCATGCTAAGAGGAGCAGGAAAAAGCAAAAAATTTCAGAATTGCACCTTGCAATGCGGAGAAATTACTGTTTGTGCATTTACAATATTCATTGATTTTTGCCATTGAAAAACATCATGTTATTCATATACCAGAAATGTTTGAAGCTACTGACTGAATGAAAGGAGCTGGCATCTCACTCTCTTTGAATCTTCTTTATCATGCTAAGAGGAGCAGGAAAAAGCAAAAAATTTCAGAATTGCACCTTGCAATGCGGAGAAATTACTGTTTGTGCATTTACAATATTCATTGATTTTTGCCATTGAAAAACGTCCAGAAATGATTGAAGCTACTGACTGAATGAAAGGAGCTGGCATCTCACTCTCTTTGAATCTTCTTTATCATGCTAAGAGGAGCAGGAAAAAGCAAAAAATTTCAGAATTGCACCTTGCAATGCGGAGAAATTACAGTTTGTGCATTTACAATATTCATTGATTTTTGCCATTGAAAAACTTCCAGAAATGATTGAAGCTACTGACTGAATGAAAGGAGCTGGCATCTCACTCTCTTTGAATCTTCTTTATCATGCTAAGAGGAGCAGGAAAAAGCAAAAAATTTCAGAATTGCACCTTGCAATGCGGAGAAATTACTGTTTGTGCATTTACAATATTCATTGATTTTTGACATTGAAAAACGTCCAGAAATGATTGAAGCTACTGACTGAATGAAAGGAGCTGGCATCTCACTCTCTTTGAATCTTCTTTATCATGCTAAGAGGAGCAGGAAAAAGCAAAAAATTTCAGAATTGCACCTTGCAATGCGGAGAAATTACTGTTTGTGCATTTACAATATTCATTGATTTTTGCCATTGAAAAACGTCCAGAAATGATTGAAGCTACTGACTGAATGAAAGGAGCTGGCATCTCACTCTCTTTGAATCTTCTTTATCATGCTAAGAGGAGCAGGAAAAAGCAAAAAATTTCAGAATTGCGCCTTGCAATGCGGAGAAATTACTGTTTGTGCATTTACAAAATTCATTGATTTTTGCCATTGAAAAACATCATGTTATTCATTTACCAGAAATGATTGAAGCTACTGACTGAATGAAAGGAGCTGGCATCTCACTCTCTTTGAATCTTCTTTATCATGCTAAGAGGAGCAGGAAAAAGCAAAAAATTTCAGAATTGCACCTTGCAATGCGGAGAAATTAGTTTATGCATTTACAATATTCATTGATTTTTGCCATTGAAAAACGTCCAGAAATGATTGAAGCTACTGACTGAATGAAAGGAGCTGGCATCTCACTCTCTTTGAATCTTCTTTATCATGCTAAGAGGAGCAGGAAAAAGCAAAAAATTTCAGAATTGCACCTTGCAATGCGGAGAAATTACTGTTTGTGCATTTACAATATTCATTGATTTTTGCCATTGAAAAACATCATGTTATTCATATACCAGAAATGTTTGAAGCTACTGACTGAATGAAAGGAGCTGGCATCTCACTCTCTTTGAATCTTCTTTATCATGCTAAGAGGAGCAGGAAAAAGCAAAAAATTTCAGAATTGCACCTTGCAATGCGGAGAAATTACTGTTTGTGCATTTACAATATTTATTGATTTTTGCCATTGAAAAACGTCCAGAAATGATTGAAGCTACTGACTGAATGAAAGGAGCTGGCATCTCACTCTCTTTGAATCTTCTTTATCATGCTAAGAGGAGCAGGAAAAAGCAAAAAATTTCAGAATTGCACCTTGCAATGCGGAGAAATTACTGTTTGTGCATTTACAATATTCATTGATTTTTGCCATTGAAAAACATCATGTTATTCATATACCAGAAATGTTTGAAGCTACTGACTGAATGAAAGGAGCTGGCATCTCTCTTTGAATCTTCTTTATCATGCTAAGAGGAGCAGGAAAAAGCAAAAAATTTCAGAATTGCACCTTGCAATGCGGATAAATTACTGTTTGTGCATTTACAATATTCATTGATTTTTGCCATTGAAATATTGTAAATGCACAAACAGTAATATCTCCACATTGCAAGGTGCAATTCTGAAATTTTTTGCTTTTTCCTGCTAATCCTAGCATGATAAAGAAGATTCAAAGAGAGTGAGATGCCAGCTCCTTTCATTCAGTCAGTAGCTTCAAACATTTCTGGACGTTTTTCAATGGCAAAAATCAATGAATATTGTAAATGCACAAACAGTAATATCTCCACATTGCAAGGTGCAATTCTGAAATTTTTTGCTTTTTCCTGTTAATCCTAGCATGATAAAGAAGATTCAAAGAGAGTGAGATGCCAGCTCCTTTCATTCAGTCAGTAGCTTCAAACATTTCTGGTATATGAAAAACATGTTTTTCAATGGCAAAAATCAATGAATATTGTAAATGCACAAACAGTAATATCTCCACATTGCAAGGTGCAATTCTGAAATGTTTTGCTTTTTCCTGCTAATCCTAGCATGATAAAGAAGATTCAAAGAGAGTGAGATGCCAGCTCCTTTCATTCAGTCAGTAGCTTCAAACATTTCTGGTATATGAAAAACATGTTTTTCAATGGCAAAAATCAATGAATATTGTAAATGCACAAACAGTAATATCTCCACATTGCAAGGTGCAATTCTGAAATTTTTTGCTTTTTCCTGCTAATCCTAGCATGATAAAGAAGATTCAAAGAGAGTGAGATGCCAGCTCCTTTCATTCAGTCAGTAGCTTCAAACATTTCTGGTATATGAAAAACATGTTTTTCAATGGCAAAAATCAATGAATATTGTAAATGCACAAACAGTAATATCTCCACATTGCAAGGTGCAATTCTGAAATTTTTAGCTTTTTCCTGTTAATCCTAGCATGATAAAGAAGATTCAAAGAGAGTGAGATGCCAGCTCCTTTCATTCAGTCAGTAGCTTCAAACATTTCTGGACGTTTTTCAATGGCAAAAATCAATGAATATTGTAAATGCACAAACAGTAATATCTCCACATTGCAAGGTGCAATTCTGAAATTTTTTGCTTTTTCCTGTTAATCCTAGCATGATAAAGAAGATTCAAAGAGAGTGAGATGCCAGCTCCTTTCATTCAGTCAGTAGCTTCAAACATTTCTGGTATATGAAAAACATGTTTTTCAATGGCAAAAATCAATGAATATTGTAAATGCACAAACAGTAATATCTCCACATTGCAAGGTGCAATTCTGAAATTTTTTGCTTTTTCCTGCTAATCCTAGCATGATAAAGAAGATTCAAAGAGAGTGAGATGCCAGCTCCTTTCATTCAGTCAGTAGCTTCAAACATTTCTGGACGTTTTTCAATGGCAAAAATCAATGAATATTGTAAATGCACAAACAGTAATATCTCCACATTGCAAGGTGCAATTCTGAAATTTTTTGCTTTTTCCTGTTAATCCTAGCATGATAAAGAAGATTCAAAGAGAGTGAGATGCCAGCTCCTTTCATTCAGTCAGTAGCTTCAAACATTTCTGGTATATGAAAAACATGTTTTTCAATGGCAAAAATCAATGAATATTGTAAATGCACAAACAGTAATATCTCCACATTGCAAGGTGCAATTCTGAAATTTTTTGCTTTTTCCTGTTAATCCTAGCTTGATAAAGAAGATTCAGAGTGAGATGCCAGCTCCTTTCATTCAGTCAGTAGCTTCAAACATTTCTGGTATATGAAAAACATGTTTTTCAATGGCAAAAATCAATGAATATTGTAAATGCACAAACAGTAATATCTCCACATTGCAAGGTGCAATTCTGAAATTTTTTGCTTTTTCCTGTTAATCCTAGCATGATAAAGAAGATTCAAAGAGAGTCAGTAGCTTCAAACATTTCTGGTATATGAAAAACATGTTTTTCAATGGCAAAAATCAATGAATATTGTAAATGCACAAACAGTAATATCTCCACATTGCAAGGTGCAATTCTGAAATTTTTTGCTTTTTCCTGCTAATCCTAGCATGATAAAGAAGATTCAAAGAGAGTGAGATGCCAGCTCCTTTCATTCAGTCAGTAGCTTCAAACATTTCTGGACGTTTTTCAATGGCAAAAATCAATGAATATTGTAAATGCACAAACAGTAATATCTCCACATTGCAAGGTGCAATTCTGAAATTTTTTGCTTTTTCCTGTTAATCCTAGCATGATAAAGAAGATTCAAAGAGAGTGAGATGCCAGCTCCTTTCATTCAGTCAGTAGCTTCAAACATTTCTGGTATATGAAAAACATGTTTTTCAATGGCAAAAATCAATGAATATTGTAAATGCACAAACAGTAATATCTCCACATTGCAAGGTGCAATTCTGAAATTTTTAGCTTTTTCCTGTTAATCCTAGCATGATAAAGAAGATTCAAAGAGAGTGAGATGCCAGCTCCTTTCATTCAGTCAGTAGCTTCAAACATTTCTGGACGTTTTTCAATGGCAAAAATCAATGAATATTGTAAATGCACAAACAGTAATATCTCCACATTGCAAGGTGCAATTCTGAAATTTTTTGCTTTTTCCTGTTAATCCTAGCATGATAAAGAAGATTCAAAGAGAGTGAGATGCCAGCTCCTTTCATTCAGTCAGTAGCTTCAAACATTTCTGGTATATGAAAAACATGTTTTTCAATGGCAAAAATCAATGAATATTGTAAATGCACAAACAGTAATATCTCCACATTGCAAGGTGCAATTCTGAAATTTTTTGCTTTTTCCTGCTAATCCTAGCATGATAAAGAAGATTCAAAGAGAGTGAGATGCCAGCTCCTTTCATTCAGTCAGTAGCTTCAAACATTTCTGGACGTTTTTCAATGGCAAAAATCAATGAATATTGTAAATGCACAAACAGTAATATCTCCACATTGCAAGGTGCAATTCTGAAATTTTTTGCTTTTTCCTGTTAATCCTAGCATGATAAAGAAGATTCAAAGAGAGTGAGATGCCAGCTCCTTTCATTCAGTCAGTAGCTTCAAACATTTCTGGTATATGAAAAACATGTTTTTCAATGGCAAAAATCAATGAATATTGTAAATGCACAAACAGTAATATCTCCACATTGCAAGGTGCAATTCTGAAATTTTTTGCTTTTTCCTGTTAATCCTAGCATGATAAAGAAGATTCAGAGTGAGATGCCAGCTCCTTTCATTCAGTCAGTAGCTTCAAACATTTCTGGTATATGAAAAACATGTTTTTCAATGGCAAAAATCAATGAATATTGTAAATGCACAAACAGTAATATCTCCACATTGCAAGGTGCAATTCTGAAATTTTTTGCTTTTTCCTGCTAATCCTAGCATGATAAAGAAGATTCAAAGAGAGTGAGATGCCAGCTCCTTTCATTCAGTCAGTAGCTTCAAACATTTCTGGTATATGAAAAACGTTTTTCAATGGCAAAAATCAATGAATATTGTAAATGCACAAACAGTAATATCTCCACAATGCAAGGTGCAATTCTGAAATTTTTTGCTTTTTCCTGCTAATCCTAGCATGATAAAGAAGATTCAAAGAGAGTGAGATGCCAGCTCCTTTCATTCAGTCAGTAGCTTCAAACATTTCTGGTATATGAAAAACATGTTTTTCAATGGCAAAAATCAATGAATATTGTAAATGCACAAACAGTAATATCTCCACATTGCAAGGTGCAATTCTGAAATTTTTAGCTTTTTCCTGTTAATCCTAGCATGATAAAGAAGATTCAAAGAGAGTGAGATGCCAGCTCCTTTCATTCAGTCAGTAGCTTCAAACATTTCTGGACGTTTTTCAATGGCTAAAATCAATGAATATTGTAAATGCACAAACAGTAATATCTCCACATTGCAAGGTGCAATTCTGAAATTTTTTGCTTTTTCCTGTTAATCCTAGCATGATAAAGAAGATTCAAAGAGAGTGAGATGCCAGCTCCTTTCATTCAGTCAGTAGCTTCAAACATTTCTGGTATATGAAAAACATGTTTTTCAATGGCAAAAATCAATGAATATTGTAAATGCACAAACAGTAATATCTCCACATTGCAAGGTGCAATTCTGAAATTTTTTGCTTTTTCCTGCTAATCCTAGCATGATAAAGAAGATTCAAAGAGAGTGAGATGCCAGCTCCTTTCATTCAGTCAGTAGCTTCAAACATTTCTGGTATATGAAAAACATGTTTTTCAATGGCAAAAATCAATGAATATTGTAAATGCACAAACAGTAATATCTCCACATTGCAAGGTGCAATTCTGAAATTTTTTGCTTTTTCCTGCTAATCCTAGCATGATAAAGAAGATTCAAAGAGAGTGAGATGCCAGCTCCTTTCATTCAGTCAGTAGCTTCAAACATTTCTGGACGTTTTTCAATGGCAAAAATCAATGAAAATTGTAAATGCACAAACAGTAATATCTCCACATTGCAAGGTGCAATTCTGAAATTTTTTGCTTTTTCCTGTTAATCCTAGCATGATAAAGAAGATTCAAAGAGAGTGAGATGCCAGCTCCTTTCATTCAGTCAGTAGCTTCAAACATTTCTGGAATATGAAAAACATGTTTTTCAATGGCAAAAATCAATGAATATTGTAAATGCACAAACAGTAATATCTCCACATTGCAAGGTGCAATTCTGAAATTTTTAGCTTTTTCCTGTTAATCCTAGCATGATAAAGAAGATTCAAAGAGAGTGAGATGCCAGCTCCTTTCATTCAGTCAGTAGCTTCAAACATTTCTGGACGTTTTTCAATGGCTAAAATCAATGAATATTGTAAATGCACAAACAGTAATATCTCCACATTGCAAGGTGCAATTCTGAAATTTTTTGCTTTTTCCTGTTAATCCTAGCATGATAAAGAAGATTCAAAGAGAGTGAGATGCCAGCTCCTTTCATTCAGTCAGTAGCTTCAAACATTTCTGGTATATGAAAAACATGTTTTTCAATGGCAAAAATCAATGAATATTGTAAATGCACAAACAGTAATATCTCCACATTGCAAGGTGCAATTCTGAAATTTTTTGCTTTTTCCTGCTAATCCTAGCATGATAAAGAAGATTCAAAGAGAGTGAGATGCCAGCTCCTTTCATTCAGTCAGTAGCTTCAAACATTTCTGGTATATGAAAAACATGTTTTTCAATGGCAAAAATCAATGAATATTGTAAATGCACAAACAGTAATATCTCCACATTGCAAGGTGCAATTCTGAAATTTTTTGCTTTTTCCTGCTAATCCTAGCATGATAAAGAAGATTCAAAGAGAGTGAGATGCCAGCTCCTTTCATTCAGTCAGTAGCTTCAAACATTTCTGGACGTTTTTCAATGGCAAAAATCAATGAAAATTGTAAATGCACAAACAGTAATATCTCCACATTGCAAGGTGCAATTCTGAAATTTTTTGCTTTTTCCTGTTAATCCTAGCATGATAAAGAAGATTCAAAGAGAGTGAGATGCCAGCTCCTTTCATTCAGTCAGTAGCTTCAAACATTTCTGGAATATGAAAAACATGTTTTTCAATGGCAAAAATCAATGAATATTGTAAATGCACAAACAGTAATATCTCCACGTTGCAAGGTGCAATTCTGAAATTTTTTGATTTTTCCTGTTAATCCTAGCATGATAAAGAAGATTCAAAGAGAGTGAGATGCCAGCTCCTTTCATTCAGTCAGTAGCTTCAAACATTTCTGGTATATGAAAAACATGTTTTTCAATGGCAAAAATCAATGAATATTGTAAATGCACAAACAGTAATATCTCCACATTGCACGGTGCAATTCTGAAATTTTTAGCTTTTTCCTGTTAATCCTAGCATGATAAAGAAGATTCAAAGAGAGTGAGATGCCAGCTCCTTTCATTCAGTCAGTAGCTTCAAACATTTCTGGTATATGAAAAACATGTTTTTCAATGGCAAAAATCAATGAATATTGTAAATGCACAAACAGTAATATCTCCACATTGCAAGGTGCAATTCTGAAATTTTTTGCTTTTTCCTGCTAATCCTAGCATGATAAAGAAGATTCAAAGAGAGTGAGATGCCAGCTCCTTTCATTCAGTCAGTAGCTTCAAACATTTCTGGTATATGAAAAACATGTTTTTCAATGGCAAAAATCAATGAATATTGTAAATGCACAAACAGTAATATCTCCACATTGCAAGGTGCAATTCTGAAATTTTTTGCTTTTTCCTGTTAATCCTAGCATGATAAAGAAGATTCAAAGAGAGTGAGATGCCAGCTCCTTTCATTCAGTCAGTAGCTTCAAACATTTCTGGTATATGAAAAACATGTTTTTCAATGGCAAAAATCAATGAATATTGTAAATGCACAAACAGTAATATCTCCACATTGCAAGGTGCAATTCTGAAATTTTTTGCTTTTTCCTGCTAATCCTAGCATGATAAAGAAGATTCAAAGAGAGTGAGATGCCAGCTCCTTTCATTCAGTCAGTAGCTTCAAACATTTCTGGTATATGAAAAACATGTTTTTCAATGGCAAAAATCAATGAATATTGTAAATGCACAAACAGTAATATCTCCACATTGCACGGTGCAATTCTGAAATTTTTAGCTTTTTCCTGTTAATCCTAGCATGATAAAGAAGATTCAAAGAGAGTGAGATGCCAGCTCCTTTCATTCAGTCAGTAGCTTCAAACATTTCTGGTATATGAAAAACATGTTTTTCAATGGCAAAAATCAATGAATATTGTAAATGCACAAACAGTAATATCTCCACATTGCAAGGTGCAATTCTGAAATTTTTTGCTTTTTCCTGCTAATCCTAGCATGATAAAGAAGATTCAAAGAGAGTGAGATGCCAGCTCCTTTCATTCAGTCAGTAGCTTCAAACATTTCTGGTATATGAAAAACATGTTTTTCAATGGCAAAAATCAATGAATATTGTAAATGCACAAACAGTAATATCTCCACATTGCACGGTGCAATTCTGAAATTTTTAGCTTTTTCCTGTTAATCCTAGCATGATAAAGATTCAAAGAGAGTGAGATGCCAGCTCCTTTCATTCAGTCAGTAGCTTCAAACATTTCTGGTATATGAAAAACATGTTTTTCAATGGCAAAAATCAATGAATATTGTAAATGCACAAACAGTAATATCTCCACATTGCAAGGTGCAATTCTGAAATTTTTTGCTTTTTCCTGTTAATCCTAGCATGATAAAGAAGATTCAAAGAGAGTGAGATGCCAGCTCCTTTCATTCAGTCAGTAGCTTCAAACATTTCTGGTATATGAAAAACATGTTTTTCAATGGCAAAAATCAATGAATATTGTAAATGCACAAACAGTAATATCTCCACATTGCAAGGTGCAATTCTGAAATTTTTTGCTTTTTCCTGCTAATCCTAGCATGATAAAGAAGATTCAAAGAGAGTGAGATGCCAGCTCCTTTCATTCAGTCAGTAGCTTCAAACATTTCTGGTATATGAAAAACATGTTTTTCAATGGCAAAAATCAATGAATATTGTAAATGCACAAACAGTAATATCTCCACATTGCACGGTGCAATTCTGAAATTTTTAGCTTTTTCCTGTTAATCCTAGCATGATAAAGAAGATTCAAAGAGAGTGAGATGCCAGCTCCTTTCATTCAGTCAGTAGCTTCAAACATTTCTGGTATATGAAAAACATGTTTTTCAATGGCAAAAATCAATGAATATTGTAAATGCACAAACAGTAATATCTCCACATTGCAAGGTGCAATTCTGAAATTTTTTGCTTTTTCCTGCTAATCCTAGCATGATAAAGAAGATTCAAAGAGAGTGAGAGGCCAGCTCCTTTCATTCAGTCAGTAGCTTCAAACATTTCTGGTATATGAAAAACATGTTTTTCAATGGCAAAAATCAATGAATATTGTAAATGCACAAACCGTAATATCTCCACATTGCACGGTGCAATTCTGAAATTTTTAGCTTTTTCCTGTTAATCCTAGCATGATAAAGAAGATTCAAAGAGAGTGAGATGCCAGCTCCTTTCATTCAGTCAGTAGCTTCAAACATTTCTGGTATATGAAAAACATGTTTTTCAATGGCAAAAATCAATGAATATTGTAAATGCACAAACAGTAATATCTCCACATTGCAAGGTGCAATTCTGAAATTTTTTGCTTTTTCCTGCTAATCCTAGCATGATAAAGAAGATTCAAAGAGAGTGAGATGCCAGCTCCTTTCATTCAGTCAGTAGCTTCAAACATTTCTGGTATATGAAAAACATGTTTTTCAATGGCAAAAATCAATGAATATTGTAAATGCACAAACAATAATATCTCCACATTGCACGGTGCAATTCTGAAATTTTTAGCTTTTTCCTGTTAATCCTAGCATGATAAAGAAGATTCAAAGAGAGTGAGATGCCAGCTCCTTTCATTCAGTCAGTAGCTTCAAACATTTCTGGTATATGAAAAACATGTTTTTCAATGGCAAAAATCAATGAATATTGTAAATGCACAAACAGTAATATCTCCACATTGCAAGGTGCAATTCTGAAATTTTTTGCTTTTTCCTGTTAATCCTAGCATGATAAAGAAGATTCAAAGAGAGTGAGATGCCAGCTCCTTTCATTCAGTCAGTAGCTTCAAACATTTCTGGTATATGAAAAACATGTTTTTCAATGGCAAAAATCAATGAATATTGTAAATGCACAAACAGTAATATCTCCACATTGCAAGGTGCAATTCTGAAATTTTTTGCTTTTTCCTGCTAATCCTAGCATGATAAAGAAGATTCAAAGAGAGTGAGATGCCAGCTCCTTTCATTCAGTCAGTAGCTTCAAACATTTCTGGTATATGAAAAACATGTTTTTCAATGGCAAAAATCAATGAATATTGTAAATGCACAAACAGTAATATCTCCACATTGCACGGTGCAATTCTGAAATTTTTAGCTTTTTCCTGTTAATCCTAGCATGATAAAGAAGATTCAAAGAGAGTGAGATGCCAGCTCCTTTCATTCAGTCAGTAGCTTCAAACATTTCTGGTATATGAAAAACATGTTTTTCAATGGAAAAATCAATGAATATTGTAAATGCACAAACAGTAATATCTCCACATTGCAAGGTGCAATTCTGAAATTTTTTGCTTTTTCCTGCTAATCCTAGCATGATAAAGAAGATTCAAAGAGAGTGAGATGCCAGCTCCTTTCATTCAGTCAGTAGCTTCAAACATTTCTGGTATATGAAAAACATGTTTTTCAATGGCAAAAATCAATGAATATTGTAAATGCACAAACAGTAATATCTCCACATTGCACGGTGCAATTCTGAAATTTTTAGCTTTTTCCTGTTAATCCTAGCATGATAAAGAAGATTCAAAGAGTGAGATGCCAGCTCCTTTCATTCAGTCTGTAGCTTCAAACATTTCTGGTATATGAAAAACATGTTTTTCAATGGCAAAAATCAATGAATATTGTAAATGCACAAACAGTAATATCTCCACATTGCAAGGTGCAATTCTGAAATTTTTTGCTTTTTCCTGTTAATCCTAGCATGATAAAGAAGATTCAAAGAGAGTGAGATGCCAGCTCCTTTCATTCAGTCAGTAGCTTCAAACATTTCTGGTATATGAAAAACATGTTTTTCAATGGCAAAAATCAATGAATATTGTAAATGCACAAACAGTAATATCTCCACATTGCAAGGTGCAATTCTGAAATTTTTTGCTTTTTCCTGCTAATCCTAGCATGATAAAGAAGATTCAAAGAGAGTGAGATGCCAGCTCCTTTCATTCAGTCAGTAGCTTCAAACATTTCTGGTATATGAAAAACATGTTTTTCAATGGCAAAAATCAATGAATATTGTAAATGCACAAACAATAATATCTCCACATTGCACGGTGCAATTCTGAAATTTTTAGCTTTTTCCTGTTAATCCTAGCATGATAAAGAAGATTCAAAGAGAGTGAGATGCCAGCTCCTTTCATTCAGTCAGTAGCTTCAAACATTTCTGGTATATGAAAAACATGTTTTTCAATGGCAAAAATCAATGAATATTGTAAATGCACAAACAGTAATATCTCCACATTGCAAGGTGCAATTCTGAAATTTTTTGCTTTTTCCTGTTAATCCTAGCATGATAAAGAAGATTCAAAGAGAGTGAGATGCCAGCTCCTTTCATTCAGTCAGTAGCTTCAAACATTTCTGGTATATGAAAAACGTTTTTCAATGGCAAAAATCAATGAATATTGTAAATGCACAAACAGTAATATCTCCACATTGCAAGGTGCAATTCTGAAATTTTTTGCTTTTTCCTGCTAATCCTAGCATGATAAAGAAGATTCAAAGAGAGTGAGATGCCAGCTCCTTTCATTCAGTCAGTAGCTTCAAACATTTCTGGTATATGAAAAACATGTTTTTCAATGGCAAAAATCAATGAATATTGTAAATGCACAAACAGTAATATCTCCACATTGCACGGTGCAATTCTGAAATTTTTAGCTTTTTCCTGTTAATCCTAGCATGATAAAGAAGATTCAAAGAGAGTGAGATGCCAGCTCCTTTCATTCAGTCAGTAGCTTCAAACATTTCTGGTATATGAAAAACATGTTTTTCAATGGAAAAATCAATGAATATTGTAAATGCACAAACAGTAATATCTCCACATTGCAAGGTGCAATTCTGAAATTTTTTGCTTTTTCCTGCTAATCCTAGCATGATAAAGAAGATTCAAAGAGAGTGAGATGCCAGCTCCTTTCATTCAGTCAGTAGCTTCAAACATTTCTGGTATATGAAAAACATGTTTTTCAATGGCAAAAATCAATGAATATTGTAAATGCACAAACAGTAATATCTCCACATTGCACGGTGCAATTCTGAAATTTTTAGCTTTTTCCTGTTAATCCTAGCATGATAAAGAAGATTCAAAGAGTGAGATGCCAGCTCCTTTCATTCAGTCTGTAGCTTCAAACATTTCTGGTATATGAAAAACATGTTTTTCAATGGCAAAAATCAATGAATATTGTAAATGCACAAACAGTAATATCTCCACATTGCAAGGTGCAATTCTGAAATTTTTTGCTTTTTCCTGTTAATCCTAGCATGATAAAGAAGATTCAAAGAGAGTGAGATGCCAGCTCCTTTCATTCAGTCAGTAGCTTCAAACATTTCTGGTATATGAAAAACGTTTTTCAATGGCAAAAATCAATGAATATTGTAAATGCACAAACAGTAATATCTCCACATTGCAAGGTGCAATTCTGAAATTTTTTGCTTTTTCCTGCTAATCCTAGCATGATAAAGAAGATTCAAAGAGAGTGAGATGCCAGCTCCTTTCATTCAGTCAGTAGCTTCAAACATTTCTGGTATATGAAAAACATGTTTTTCAATGGCAAAAATCAATGAATATTGTAAATGCACAAACAGTAATATCTCCACATTGCAAGGTGCAATTCTGAAATTTTTTGCTTTTTCCTGCTAATCCTAGCATGATAAAGAAGATTCAAAGAGAGTGAGATGCCAGCTCCTTTCATTCAGTCAGTAGCTTCAAACATTTCTGGTATATGAAAAACATGTTTTTCAATGGCAAAAATCAATGAATATTGTAAATGCACAAACAGTAATATCTCCACATTGCACGGTGCAATTCTGAAATTTTTAGCTTTTTCCTGTTAATCCTAGCATGATAAAGAAGATTCAAAGAGAGTGAGATGCCAGCTCCTTTCATTCAGTCAGTAGCTTCAAACATTTCTGGTATATGAAAAACATGTTTTTCAATGGCAAAAATCAATGAATATTGTAAATGCACAAACAGTAATATCTCCACATTGCACGGTGCAATTCTGAAATTTTTAGCTTTTTCCTGTTAATCCTAGCATGATAAAGAAGATTCAAAGAGAGTGAGATGCCAGCTCCTTTCATTCAGTCAGTAGCTTCAAACATTTCTGGTATATGAAAAACATGTTTTTCAATGGCAAAAATCAATGAATATTGTAAATGCACAAACAGTAATATCTCCACATTGCAAGGTGCAATTCTGAAATTTTTTGCTTTTTCCTGCTAATCCTAGCATGATAAAGAAGATTCAAAGAGAGTGAGATGCCAGCTCCTTTCATTCAGTCAGTAGCTTCAAACATTTCTGGTATATGAAAAACATGTTTTTCAATGGCAAAAATCAATGAATATTGTAAATGCACAAACAGTAATATCTCCACATTGCACGGTGCAATTCTGAAATTTTTAGCTTTTTCCTGTTAATCCTAGCATGATAAAGAAGATTCAAAGAGAGTGAGATGCCAGCTCCTTTCATTCAGTCAGTAGCTTCAAACATTTCTGGTATATGAAAAACATGTTTTTCAATGGCAAAAATCAATGAATATTGTAAATGCACAAACAGTAATATCTCCACATTGCAAGGTGCAATTCTGAAATTTTTTGCTTTTTCCTGTTAATCCTAGCATGATAAAGAAGATTCAAAGAGAGTGAGATGCCAGCTCCTTTCATTCAGTCAGTAGCTTCAAACATTTCTGGTATATGAAAAACATGTTTTTCAATGGCAAAAATCAATGAATATTGTAAATGCACAAACAGTAATATCTCCACATTGCAAGGTGCAATTCTGAAATTTTTTGCTTTTTCCTGCTAATCCTAGCATGATAAAGATTCAAAGAGAGTGAGATGCCAGCTCCTTTCATTCAGTCAGTAGCTTCAAACATTTCTGGTATATGAAAAACATGTTTTTCAATGGCAAAAATCAATGAATATTGTAAATGCACAAACAGTAATATCTCCACATTGCACGGTGCAATTCTGAAATTTTTAGCTTTTTCCTGTTAATCCTAGCATGATAAAGAAGATTCAAAGAGAGTGAGATGCCAGCTCCTTTCATTCAGTCAGTAGCTTCAAACATTTCTGGTATATGAAAAACATGTTTTTCAATGGCAAAAATCAATGAATATTGTAAATGCACAAACTGTAATATCTCCACATTGCAAGGTGCAATTCTGAAATTTTTTGCTTTTTCCTGCTAATCCTAGCATGATAAAGAAGATTCAAAGAGAGTGAGATGCCAGCTCCTTTCATTCAGTCAGTAGCTTCAAACATTTCTGGTATATGAAAAACATGTTTTTCAATGGCAAAAATCAATGAATATTGTAAATGCACAAACAGTAATATCTCCACATTGCACGGTGCAATTCTGAAATTTTTAGCTTTTTCCTGTTAATCCTAGCATGATAAAGAAGATTCAAAGAGAGTGAGATGCCAGCTCCTTTCATTCAGTCAGTAGCTTCAAACATTTCTGGTATATGAAAAACATGTTTTTCAATGGCAAAAATCAATGAATATTGTAAATGCACAAACAGTAATATCTCCACATTGCACGGTGCAATTCTGAAATTTTTAGCTTTTTCCTGTTAATCCTAGCATGATAAAGAAGATTCAAAGAGAGTGAGATGCCAGCTCCTTTCATTCAGTCAGTAGCTTCAAACATTTCTGGTATATGAAAAACATGTTTTTCAATGGCAAAAATCAATGAATATTGTAAATGCACAAACAGTAATATCTCCACATTGCAAGGTGCAATTCTGAAATTTTTTGCTTTTTCCTGTTAATCCTAGCATGATAAAGAAGATTCAAAGAGAGTGAGATGCCAGCTCCTTTCATTCAGTCAGTAGCTTCAAACATTTCTGGTATATGAAAAACATGTTTTTCAATGGCAAAAATCAATGAATATTGTAAATGCACAAACAGTAATATCTCCACATTGCAAGGTGCAATTCTGAAATTTTTTGCTTTTTCCTGCTAATCCTAGCATGATAAAGAAGATTCAAAGAGAGTGAGATGCCAGCTCCTTTCATTCAGTCAGTAGCTACAAACATTTCTGGTATATGAAAAACATGTTTTTCAATGGCAAAAATCAATGAATATTGTAAATGCACAAACAGTAATATCTCCACATTGCACGGTGCAATTCTGAAATTTTTAGCTTTTTCCTGTTAATCCTAGCATGATAAAGAAGATTCAAAGAGAGTGAGATGCCAGCTCCTTTCATTCAGTCAGTAGCTTCAAACATTTCTGGTATATGAAAAACATGTTTTTCAATGGCAAAAATCAATGAATATTGTAAATGCACAAACAGTAATATCTCCACATTGCAAGGTGCAATTCTGAAATTTTTTGCTTTTTCCTGCTAATCCTAGCATGATAAAGAAGATTCAAAGAGAGTGAGATGCCAGCTCCTTTCATTCAGTCAGTAGCTTCAAACATTTCTGGTATATGAAAAACATGTTTTTCAATGGCAAAAATCAATGAATATTGTAAATGCACAAACAGTAATATCTCCACATTGCACGGTGCAATTCTGAAATTTTTAGCTTTTTCCTGTTAATCCTAGCATGATAAAGAAGATTCAAAGAGTGAGATGCCAGCTCCTTTCATTCAGTCTGTAGCTTCAAACATTTCTGGTATATGAAAAACATGTTTTTCAATGGCAAAAATCAATGAATATTGTAAATGCACAAACAGTAATATCTCCACATTGCAAGGTGCAATTCTGAAATTTTTTGCTTTTTCCTGTTAATCCTAGCATGATAAAGAAGATTCAAAGAGAGTGAGATGCCAGCTCCTTTCATTCAGTCAGTAGCTTCAAACATTTCTGGTATATGAAAAACGTTTTTCAATGGCAAAAATCAATGAATATTGTAAATGCACAAACAGTAATATCTCCACATTGCAAGGTGCAATTCTGAAATTTTTTGCTTTTTCCTGCTAATCCTAGCATGATAAAGAAGATTCAAAGAGAGTGAGATGCCAGCTCCTTTCATTCAGTCAGTAGCTTCAAACATTTCTGGTATATGAAAAACATGTTTTTCAATGGCAAAAATCAATGAATATTGTAAATGCACAAACAGTAATATCTCCACATTGCACGGTGCAATTCTGAAATTTTTAGCTTTTTCCTGTTAATCCTAGCATGATAAAGAAGATTCAAAGAGAGTGAGATGCCAGCTCCTTTCATTCAGTCAGTAGCTTCAAACATTTCTGGTATATGAAAAACATGTTTTTCAATGGCAAAAATCAATGAATATTGTAAATGCACAAACAGTAATATCTCCACATTGCAAGGTGCAATTCTGAAATTTTTTGCTTTTTCCTGCTAATCCTAGCATGATAAAGAAGATTCAAAGAGAGTGAGATGCCAGCTCCTTTCATTCAGTCAGTAGCTTCAAACATTTCTGGTATATGAAAAACATGTTTTTCAATGGCAAAAATCAATGAATATTGTAAATGCACAAACAGTAATATCTCCACATTGCACGGTGCAATTCTGAAATTTTTAGCTTTTTCCTGTTAATCCTAGCATGATAAAGAAGATTCAAAGAGAGTGAGATGCCAGCTCCTTTCATTCAGTCAGTAGCTTCAAACATTTCTGGTATATGAAAAACATGTTTTTCAATGGCAAAAATCAATGAATATTGTAAATGCACAAACAGTAATATCTCCACATTGCACGGTGCAATTCTGAAATTTTTAGCTTTTTCCTGTTAATCCTAGCATGATAAAGAAGATTCAAAGAGAGTGAGATGCCAGCTCCTTTCATTCAGTCAGTAGCTTCAAACATTTCTGGTATATGAAAAACATGTTTTTCAATGGCAAAAATCAATGAATATTGTAAATGCACAAACAGTAATATCTCCACATTGCAAGGTGCAATTCTGAAATTTTTTGCTTTTTCCTGCTAATCCTAGCATGATAAAGAAGATTCAAAGAGAGTGAGATGCCAGCTCCTTTCATTCAGTCAGTAGCTTCAAACATTTCTGGTATATGAAAAACATGTTTTTCAATGGCAAAAATCAATGAATATTGTAAATGCACAAACAGTAATATCTCCACATTGCACGGTGCAATTCTGAAATTTTTAGCTTTTTCCTGTTAATCCTAGCATGATAAAGAAGATTCAAAGAGAGTGAGATGCCAGCTCCTTTCATTCAGTCAGTAGCTTCAAACATTTCTGGTATATGAAAAACATGTTTTTCAATGGCAAAAATCAATGAATATTGTAAATGCACAAACAGTAATATCTCCACATTGCAAGGTGCAATTCTGAAATTTTTTGCTTTTTCCTGTTAATCCTAGCATGATAAAGAAGATTCAAAGAGAGTGAGATGCCAGCTCCTTTCATTCAGTCAGTAGCTTCAAACATTTCTGGTATATGAAAAACATGTTTTTCAATGGCAAAAATCAATGAATATTGTAAATGCACAAACAGTAATATCTCCACATTGCAAGGTGCAATTCTGAAATTTTTTGCTTTTTCCTGCTAATCCTAGCATGATAAAGATTCAAAGAGAGTGAGATGCCAGCTCCTTTCATTCAGTCAGTAGCTTCAAACATTTCTGGTATATGAAAAACATGTTTTTCAATGGCAAAAATCAATGAATATTGTAAGTGCACAAACAGTAATATCTCCACATTGCACGGTGCAATTCTGAAATTTTTAGCTTTTTCCTGTTAATCCTAGCATGATAAAGAAGATTCAAAGAGAGTGAGATGCCAGCTCCTTTCATTCAGTCAGTAGCTTCAAACATTTCTGGTATATGAAAAACATGTTTTTCAATGGCAAAAATCAATGAATATTGTAAATGCACAAACAGTAATATCTCCACATTGCAAGGTGCAATTCTGAAATTTTTTGCTTTTTCCTGCTAATCCTAGCATGATAAAGAAGATTCAAAGAGAGTGAGATGCCAGCTCCTTTCATTCAGTCAGTAGCTTCAAACATTTCTGGTATATGAAAAACATGTTTTTCAATGGCAAAAATCAATGAATATTGTAAATGCACAAACAGTAATATCTCCACATTGCACGGTGCAATTCTGAAATTTTTAGCTTTTTCCTGTTAATCCTAGCATGATAAAGAAGATTCAAAGAGAGTGAGATGCCAGCTCCTTTCATTCAGTCAGTAGCTTCAAACATTTCTGGTATATGAAAAACATGTTTTTCAATGGCAAAAATCAATGAATATTGTAAATGCACAAACAGTAATATCTCCACATTGCACGGTGCAATTCTGAAATTTTTAGCTTTTTCCTGTTAATCCTAGCATGATAAAGAAGATTCAAAGAGAGTGAGATGCCAGCTCCTTTCATTCAGTCAGTAGCTTCAAACATTTCTGGTATATGAAAAACATGTTTTTCAATGGCAAAAATCAATGAATATTGTAAATGCACAAACAGTAATATCTCCACATTGCAAGGTGCAATTCTGAAATTTTTTGCTTTTTCCTGTTAATCCTAGCATGATAAAGAAGATTCAAAGAGAGTGAGATGCCAGCTCCTTTCATTCAGTCAGTAGCTTCAAACATTTCTGGTATATGAAAAACATGTTTTTCAATGGCAAAAATCAATGAATATTGTAAATGCACAAACAGTAATATCTCCACATTGCAAGGTGCAATTCTGAAATTTTTTGCTTTTTCCTGCTAATCCTAGCATGATAAAGAAGATTCAAAGAGAGTGAGATGCCAGCTCCTTTCATTCAGTCAGTAGCTACAAACATTTCTGGTATATGAAAAACATGTTTTTCAATGGCAAAAATCAATGAATATTGTAAATGCACAAACAGTAATATCTCCACATTGCACGGTGCAATTCTGAAATTTTTAGCTTTTTCCTGTTAATCCTAGCATGATAAAGAAGATTCAAAGAGAGTGAGATGCCAGCTCCTTTCATTCAGTCAGTAGCTTCAAACATTTCTGGTATATGAAAAACATGTTTTTCAATGGCAAAAATCAATGAATATTGTAAATGCACAAACAGTAATATCTCCACATTGCAAGGTGCAATTCTGAAATTTTTTGCTTTTTCCTGCTAATCCTAGCATGATAAAGAAGATTCAAAGAGAGTGAGATGCCAGCTCCTTTCATTCAGTCAGTAGCTTCAAACATTTCTGGTATATGAAAAACATGTTTTTCAATGGCAAAAATCAATGAATATTGTAAATGCACAAACAGTAATATCTCCACATTGCACGGTGCAATTCTGAAATTTTTAGCTTTTTCCTGTTAATCCTAGCATGATAAAGAAGATTCAAAGAGTGAGATGCCAGCTCCTTTCATTCAGTCTGTAGCTTCAAACATTTCTGGTATATGAAAAACATGTTTTTCAATGGCAAAAATCAATGAATATTGTAAATGCACAAACAGTAATATCTCCACATTGCAAGGTGCAATTCTGAAATTTTTTGCTTTTTCCTGTTAATCCTAGCATGATAAAGAAGATTCAAAGAGAGTGAGATGCCAGCTCCTTTCATTCAGTCAGTAGCTTCAAACATTTCTGGTATATGAAAAACGTTTTTCAATGGCAAAAATCAATGAATATTGTAAATGCACAAACAGTAATATCTCCACATTGCAAGGTGCAATTCTGAAATTTTTTGCTTTTTCCTGCTAATCCTAGCATGATAAAGAAGATTCAAAGAGAGTGAGATGCCAGCTCCTTTCATTCAGTCAGTAGCTTCAAACATTTCTGGTATATGAAAAACATGTTTTTCAATGGCAAAAATCAATGAATATTGTAAATGCACAAACAGTAATATCTCCACATTGCAAGGTGCAATTCTGAAATTTTTTGCTTTTTCCTGTTAATCCTAGCATGATAAAGAAGATTCAAAGAGAGTGAGATGCCAGCTCCTTTCATTCAGTCAGTAGCTTCAAACATTTCTGGTATATGAAAAACATGTTTTTCAATGGCAAAAATCAATGAATATTGTAAATGCACAAACAGTAATATCTCCACATTGCAAGGTGCAATTCTGAAATTTTTTGCTTTTTCCTGCTAATCCTAGCATGATAAAGAAGATTCAAAGAGAGTGAGATGCCAGCTCCTTTCATTCAGTCAGTAGCTACAAACATTTCTGGTATATGAAAAACATGTTTTTCAATGGCAAAAATCAATGAATATTGTAAATGCACAAACAGTAATATCTCCACATTGCACGGTGCAATTCTGAAATTTTTAGCTTTTTCCTGTTAATCCTAGCATGATAAAGAAGATTCAAAGAGAGTGAGATGCCAGCTCCTTTCATTCAGTCAGTAGCTTCAAACATTTCTGGTATATGAAAAACATGTTTTTCAATGGCAAAAATCAATGAATATTGTAAATGCACAAACAGTAATATCTCCACATTGCAAGGTGCAATTCTGAAATTTTTTGCTTTTTCCTGCTAATCCTAGCATGATAAAGAAGATTCAAAGAGAGTGAGATGCCAGCTCCTTTCATTCAGTCAGTAGCTTCAAACATTTCTGGTATATGAAAAACATGTTTTTCAATGGCAAAAATCAATGAATATTGTAAATGCACAAACAGTAATATCTCCACATTGCACGGTGCAATTCTGAAATTTTTAGCTTTTTCCTGTTAATCCTAGCATGATAAAGAAGATTCAAAGAGTGAGATGCCAGCTCCTTTCATTCAGTCTGTAGCTTCAAACATTTCTGGTATATGAAAAACATGTTTTTCAATGGCAAAAATCAATGAATATTGTAAATGCACAAACAGTAATATCTCCACATTGCAAGGTGCAATTCTGAAATTTTTTGCTTTTTCCTGTTAATCCTAGCATGATAAAGAAGATTCAAAGAGAGTGAGATGCCAGCTCCTTTCATTCAGTCAGTAGCTTCAAACATTTCTGGTATATGAAAAACGTTTTTCAATGGCAAAAATCAATGAATATTGTAAATGCACAAACAGTAATATCTCCACATTGCAAGGTGCAATTCTGAAATTTTTTGCTTTTTCCTGCTAATCCTAGCATGATAAAGAAGATTCAAAGAGAGTGAGATGCCAGCTCCTTTCATTCAGTCAGTAGCTTCAAACATTTCTGGTATATGAAAAACATGTTTTTCAATGGCAAAAATCAATGAATATTGTAAATGCACAAACAGTAATATCTCCACATTGCACGGTGCAATTCTGAAATTTTTAGCTTTTTCCTGTTAATCCTAGCATGATAAAGAAGATTCAAAGAGAGTGAGATGCCAGCTCCTTTCATTCAGTCAGTAGCTTCAAACATTTCTGGTATATGAAAAACATGTTTTTCAATGGCAAAAATCAATGAATATTGTAAATGCACAAACAGTAATATCTCCACATTGCAAGGTGCAATTCTGAAATTTTTTGCTTTTTCCTGCTAATCCTAGCATGATAAAGAAGATTCAAAGAGAGTGAGATGCCAGCTCCTTTCATTCAGTCAGTAGCTTCAAACATTTCTGGTATATGAAAAACATGTTTTTCAATGGCAAAAATCAATGAATATTGTAAATGCACAAACAGTAATATCTCCACATTGCACGGTGCAATTCTGAAATTTTTAGCTTTTTCCTGTTAATCCTAGCATGATAAAGAAGATTCAAAGAGAGTGAGATGCCAGCTCCTTTCATTCAGTCAGTAGCTTCAAACATTTCTGGTATATGAAAAACATGTTTTTCAATGGCAAAAATCAATGAATATTGTAAATGCACAAACAGTAATATCTCCACATTGCACGGTGCAATTCTGAAATTTTTAGCTTTTTCCTGTTAATCCTAGCATGATAAAGAAGATTCAAAGAGAGTGAGATGCCAGCTCCTTTCATTCAGTCAGTAGCTTCAAACATTTCTGGTATATGAAAAACATGTTTTTCAATGGCAAAAATCAATGAATATTGTAAATGCACAAACAGTAATATCTCCACATTGCAAGGTGCAATTCTGAAATTTTTTGCTTTTTCCTGCTAATCCTAGCATGATAAAGAAGATTCAAAGAGAGTGAGATGCCAGCTCCTTTCATTCAGTCAGTAGCTTCAAACATTTCTGGTATATGAAAAACATGTTTTTCAATGGCAAAAATCAATGAATATTGTAAATGCACAAACAGTAATATCTCCACATTGCACGGTGCAATTCTGAAATTTTTAGCTTTTTCCTGTTAATCCTAGCATGATAAAGAAGATTCAAAGAGAGTGAGATGCCAGCTCCTTTCATTCAGTCAGTAGCTTCAAACATTTCTGGTATATGAAAAACATGTTTTTCAATGGCAAAAATCAATGAATATTGTAAATGCACAAACAGTAATATCTCCACATTGCAAGGTGCAATTCTGAAATTTTTTGCTTTTTCCTGTTAATCCTAGCATGATAAAGAAGATTCAAAGAGAGTGAGATGCCAGCTCCTTTCATTCAGTCAGTAGCTTCAAACATTTCTGGTATATGAAAAACATGTTTTTCAATGGCAAAAATCAATGAATATTGTAAATGCACAAACAGTAATATCTCCACATTGCAAGGTGCAATTCTGAAATTTTTTGCTTTTTCCTGCTAATCCTAGCATGATAAAGATTCAAAGAGAGTGAGATGCCAGCTCCTTTCATTCAGTCAGTAGCTTCAAACATTTCTGGTATATGAAAAACATGTTTTTCAATGGCAAAAATCAATGAATATTGTAAATGCACAAACAGTAATATCTCCACATTGCACGGTGCAATTCTGAAATTTTTAGCTTTTTCCTGTTAATCCTAGCATGATAAAGAAGATTCAAAGAGAGTGAGATGCCAGCTCCTTTCATTCAGTCAGTAGCTTCAAACATTTCTGGTATATGAAAAACATGTTTTTCAATGGCAAAAATCAATGAATATTGTAAATGCACAAACAGTAATATCTCCACATTGCAAGGTGCAATTCTGAAATTTTTTGCTTTTTCCTGCTAATCCTAGCATGATAAAGAAGATTCAAAGAGAGTGAGATGCCAGCTCCTTTCATTCAGTCAGTAGCTTCAAACATTTCTGGTATATGAAAAACATGTTTTTCAATGGCAAAAATCAATGAATATTGTAAATGCACAAACAGTAATATCTCCACATTGCACGGTGCAATTCTGAAATTTTTAGCTTTTTCCTGTTAATCCTAGCATGATAAAGAAGATTCAAAGAGAGTGAGATGCCAGCTCCTTTCATTCAGTCAGTAGCTTCAAACATTTCTGGTATATGAAAAACATGTTTTTCAATGGCAAAAATCAATGAATATTGTAAATGCACAAACAGTAATATCTCCACATTGCACGGTGCAATTCTGAAATTTTTAGCTTTTTCCTGTTAATCCTAGCATGATAAAGAAGATTCAAAGAGAGTGAGATGCCAGCTCCTTTCATTCAGTCAGTAGCTTCAAACATTTCTGGTATATGAAAAACATGTTTTTCAATGGCAAAAATCAATGAATATTGTAAATGCACAAACAGTAATATCTCCACATTGCAAGGTGCAATTCTGAAATTTTTTGCTTTTTCCTGTTAATCCTAGCATGATAAAGAAGATTCAAAGAGAGTGAGATGCCAGCTCCTTTCATTCAGTCAGTAGCTTCAAACATTTCTGGTATATGAAAAACATGTTTTTCAATGGCAAAAATCAATGAATATTGTAAATGCACAAACAGTAATATCTCCACATTGCAAGGTGCAATTCTGAAATTTTTTGCTTTTTCCTGCTAATCCTAGCATGATAAAGAAGATTCAAAGAGAGTGAGATGCCAGCTCCTTTCATTCAGTCAGTAGCTTCAAACATTTCTGGTATATGAAAAACATGTTTTTCAATGGCAAAAATCAATGAATATTGTAAATGCACAAACAGTAATATCTCCACATTGCACGGTGCAATTCTGAAATTTTTAGCTTTTTCCTGTTAATCCTAGCATGATAAAGAAGATTCAAAGAGAGTGAGATGCCAGCTCCTTTCATTCAGTCAGTAGCTTCAAACATTTCTGGTATATGAAAAACATGTTTTTCAATGGCAAAAATCAATGAATATTGTAAATGCACAAACAGTAATATCTCCACATTGCAAGGTGCAATTCTGAAATTTTTTGCTTTTTCCTGCTAATCCTAGCATGATAAAGAAGATTCAAAGAGAGTGAGATGCCAGCTCCTTTCATTCAGTCAGTAGCTTCAAACATTTCTGGTATATGAAAAACATGTTTTTCAATGGCAAAAATCAATGAATATTGTAAATGCACAAACAGTAATATCTCCACATTGCACGGTGCAATTCTGAAATTTTTAGCTTTTTCCTGTTAATCCTAGCATGATAAAGAAGATTCAAAGAGAGTGAGATGCCAGCTCCTTTCATTCAGTCAGTAGCTTCAAACATTTCTGGTATATGAAAAACATGTTTTTCAATGGCAAAAATCAATGAATATTGTAAATGCTCAAACAGTAATATCTCCACATTGCAAGGTGCAATTCTGAAATTTTTTGCTTTTTCCTGTTAATCCTAGCATGATAAAGAAGATTCAAAGAGAGTGAGATGCCAGCTCCTTTCATTCAGTCAGTAGCTTCAAACATTTCTGGTATATGAAAAACATGTTTTTCAATGGCAAAAATCAATGAATATTGTAAATGCACAAACAGTAATATCTCCACATTGCAAGGTGCAATTCTGAAATTTTTTGCTTTTTCCTGTTAATCCTAGCATGATAAAGAAGATTCAAAGAGAGTGAGATGCCAGCTCCTTTCATTGTCAGTAGCTTCAAACATTTCTGGTATATGAAAAACATGTTTTTCAATGGCAAAAATCAATGAATATTGTAAATGCACAAACAGTAATATCTCCACATTGCAAGGTGCAATTCTGAAATTTTTTGCTTTTTCCTGCTAATCCTAGCATGATAAAGAAGATTCAAAGAGAGTGAGATGCCAGCTCCTTTCATTCAGTCAGTAGCTTCAAACATTTCTGGTATATGAAAAACATGTTTTTCAATGGCAAAAATCAATGAATATTGTAAATGCACAAACAGTAATATCTCCACATTGCACGGTGCAATTCTGAAATTTTTAGCTTTTTCCTGTTAATCCTAGCATGATAAAGAAGATTCAAAGAGAGTGAGATGCCAGCTCCTTTCATTCAGTCAGTAGCTTCAAACATTTCTGGTATATGAAAAACATGTTTTTCAATGGAAAAATCAATGAATATTGTAAATGCACAAACAGTAATATCTCCACATTGCAAGGTGCAATTCTGAAATTTTTTGCTTTTTCCTGCTAATCCTAGCATGATAAAGAAGATTCAAAGAGAGTGAGATGCCAGCTCCTTTCATTCAGTCAGTAGCTTCAAACATTTCTGGTATATGAAAAACATGTTTTTCAATGGCAAAAATCAATGAATATTGTAAATGCACAAACAGTAATATCTCCACATTGCACGGTGCAATTCTGAAATTTTTAGCTTTTTCCTGTTAATCCTAGCATGATAAAGAAGATTCAAAGAGAGTGAGATGCCAGCTCCTTTCATTCAGTCTGTAGCTTCAAACATTTCTGGTATATGAAAAACATGTTTTTCAATGGCAAAAATCAATGAATATTGTAAATGCACAAACAGTAATATCTCCACATTGCAAGGTGCAATTCTGAAATTTTTTGCTTTTTCCTGTTAATCCTAGCATGATAAAGAAGATTCAAAGAGAGTGAGATGCCAGCTCCTTTCATTCAGTCAGTAGCTTCAAACATTTCTGGTATATGAAAAACGTTTTTCAATGGCAAAAATCAATGAATATTGTAAATGCACAAACAGTAATATCTCCACATTGCAAGGTGCAATTCTGAAATTTTTTGCTTTTTCCTGCTAATCCTAGCATGATAAAGAAGATTCAAAGAGAGTGAGATGCCAGCTCCTTTCATTCAGTCAGTAGCTTCAAACATTTCTGGTATATGAAAAACATGTTTTCAATGGCAAAAATCAATGAATATTGTAAATGCACAAACAGTAATATCTCCACATTGCACGGTGCAATTCTGAAATTTTTAGCTTTTTCCTGTTAATCCTAGCATGATAAAGAAGATTCAAGAGAGTGAGATGCCAGCTCCTTTCATTCAGTCAGTAGCTTCAAACATTTCTGGTATATGAAAAACATGTTTTTCAATGGCAAAAATCAATGAATATTGTAAATGCACAAACAGTAATATCTCCACATTGCAAGGTGCAATTCTGAAATTTTTTGCTTTTTCCTGCTAATCCTAGCATGATAAAGAAGATTCAAAGAGAGTGAGATGCCAGCTCCTTTCATTCAGTCAGTAGCTTCAAACATTTCTGGTATATGAAAAACATGTTTTTCAATGGCAAAAATCAATGAATATTGTAAATGCACAAACAGTAATATCTCCACATTGCACGGTGCAATTCTGAAATTTTTTGCTTTTTCCTGCTAATCCTAGCATGATAAAGAAGATTCAAAGAGAGTGAGATGCCAGCTCCTTTCATTCAGTCAGTAGCTTCAAACATTTCTGGTATATGAAAAACATGTTTTTCAATGGCAAAAATCAATGAATATTGTAAATGCACAAACAGTAATATCTCCACATTGCAAGGTGCAATTCTGAAATTTTTTGCTTTTTCCTGTTAATCCTAGCATGATAAAGAAGATTCAAAGAGAGTGAGATGCCAGCTCCTTTCATTCAGTCTGTAGCTTCAAACATTTCTGGTATATGAAAAACATGTTTTTCAATGGCAAAAATCAATGAATATTGTAAATGCACAAACAGTAATATCTCCACATTGCAAGGTGCATTCTGAAATTTTTTGCTTTTTCCTGTTAATCCTAGCATGATAAAGAAGATTCAAAGAGAGTGAGATGCCAGCTCCTTTCATTCAGTCAGTAGCTTCAAACATTTCTGGTATATGAAAAACGTTTTTCAATGGCAAAAATCAATGAATATTGTAAATGCACAAACAGTAATATCTCCACATTGCAAGGTGCAATTCTGAAATTTTTTGCTTTTTCCTGCTAATCCTAGCATGATAAAGAAGATTCAAAGAGAGTGAGATGCCAGCTCCTTTCATTCAGTCAGTAGCTTCAAACATTTCTGGTATATGAAAAACATGTTTTCAATGGCAAAAATCAATGAATATTGTAAATGCACAAACAGTAATATCTCCACATTGCACGGTGCAATTCTGAAATTTTTAGCTTTTTCCTGTTAATCCTAGCATGATAAAGAAAGATTCAAAGAGAGTGAGATGCCAGCTCCTTTCATTCAGTCAGTAGCTTCAAACATTTCTGGTATATGAAAAACATGTTTTTCAATGGCAAAAATCAATGAATATTGTAAATGCACAAACAGTAATATCTCCACATTGCAAGGTGCAATTCTGAAATTTTTTGCTTTTTCCTGCTAATCCTAGCATGATAAAGAAGATTCAAAGAGAGTGAGATGCCAGCTCCTTTCATTCAGTCAGTAGCTTCAAACATTTCTGGTATATGAAAAACATGTTTTTCAATGGCAAAAATCAATGAATATTGTAAATGCACAAACAGTAATATCTCCACATTGCACGGTGCAATTCTGAAATTTTTAGCTTTTTCCTGTTAATCCTAGCATGATAAAGAAGATTCAAAGAGAGTGAGATGCCAGCTCCTTTCATTCAGTCAGTAGCTTCAAACATTTCTGGTATATGAAAAACATGTTTTTCAATGGCAAAAATCAATGAATATTGTAAATGCACAAACAGTAATATCTCCACATTGCACGGTGCAATTCTGAAATTTTTAGCTTTTTCCTGTTAATCCTAGCATGATAAAGAAGATTCAAAGAGAGTGAGATGCCAGCTCCTTTCATTCAGTCAGTAGCTTCAAACATTTCTGGTATATGAAAAACATGTTTTTCAATGGCAAAAATCAATGAATATTGTAAATGCACAAACAGTAATATCTCCACATTGCAAGGTGCAATTCTGAAATTTTTTGCTTTTTCCTGTTAATCCTAGCATGATAAAGAAGATTCAAAGAGAGTGAGATGCCAGCTCCTTTCATTCAGTCAGTAGCTTCAAACATTTCTGGTATATGAAAAACATGTTTTTCAATGGCAAAAATCAATGAATATTGTAAATGCACAAACAGTAATATCTCCACATTGCAAGGTGCAATTCTGAAATTTTTTGCTTTTTCCTGCTAATCCTAGCATGATAAAGAAGATTCAAAGAGAGTGAGATGCCAGCTCCTTTCATTCAGTCAGTAGCTTCAAACATTTCTGGTATATGAAAAACATGTTTTTCAATGGCAAAAATCAATGAATATTGTAAATGCACAAACAGTAATATCTCCACATTGCACGGTGCAATTCTGAAATTTTTAGCTTTTTCCTGTTAATCCTAGCATGATAAAGAAGATTCAAAGAGAGTGAGATGCCAGCTCCTTTCATTCAGTCAGTAGCTTCAAACATTTCTGGTATATGAAAAACATGTTTTTCAATGGCAAAAATCAATGAATATTGTAAATGCACAAACAGTAATATCTCCACATTGCAAGGTGCAATTCTGAAATTTTTTGCTTTTTCCTGCTAATCCTAGCATGATAAAGAAGATTCAAAGAGAGTGAGATGCCAGCTCCTTTCATTCAGTCAGTAGCTTCAAACATTTCTGGTATATGAAAAACATGTTTTTCAATGGCAAAAATCAATGAATATTGTAAATGCACAAACAGTAATATCTCCACATTGCACGGTGCAATTCTGAAATTTTTAGCTTTTTCCTGTTAATCCTAGCATGATAAAGAAGATTCAAAGAGAGTGAGATGCCAGCTCCTTTCATTCAGTCAGTAGCTTCAAACATTTCTGGTATATGAAAAACATGTTTTTCAATGGCAAAAATCAATGAATATTGTAAATGCACAAACAGTAATATCTCCACATTGCAAGGTGCAATTCTGAAATTTTTTGCTTTTTCCTGTTAATCCTAGCATGATAAAGAAGATTCAAAGAGAGTGAGATGCCAGCTCCTTTCATTCAGTCAGTAGCTTCAAACATTTCTGGTATATGAAAAACATGTTTTTCAATGGCAAAAATCAATGAATATTGTAAATGCACAAACAGTAATATCTCCACATTGCAAGGTGCAATTCTGAAATTTTTTGCTTTTTCCTGCTAATCCTAGCATGATAAAGAAGATTCAAAGAGAGTGAGATGCCAGCTCCTTTCATTCAGTCAGTAGCTTCAAACATTTCTGGTATATGAAAAACATGTTTTTCAATGGCAAAAATCAATGAATATTGTAAATGCACAAACAGTAATATCTCCACATTGCACGGTGCAATTCTGAAATTTTTAGCTTTTTCCTGTTAATCCTAGCATGATAAAGAAGATTCAAAGAGAGTGAGATGCCAGCTCCTTTCATTCAGTCAGTAGCTTCAAACATTTCTGGTATATGAAAAACATGTTTTTCAATGGCAAAAATCAATGAATATTGTAAATGCACAAACAGTAATATCTCCACATTGCAAGGTGCAATTCTGAAATTTTTTGCTTTTTCCTGCTAATCCTAGCATGATAAAGAAGATTCAAAGAGAGTGAGAGGCCAGCTCCTTTCATTCAGTCAGTAGCTTCAAACATTTCTGGTATATGAAAAACATGTTTTTCAATGGCAAAAATCAATGAATATTGTAAATGCACAAACAGTAATATCTCCACATTGCACGGTGCAATTCTGAAATTTTTAGCTTTTTCCTGTTAATCCTAGCATGATAAAGAAGATTCAAAGAGAGTGAGATGCCAGCTCCTTTCATTCAGTCAGTAGCTTCAAACATTTCTGGTATATGAAAAACATGTTTTTCAATGGCAAAAATCAATGAATATTGTAAATGCACAAACAGTAATATCTCCACATTGCACGGTGCAATTCTGAAATTTTTAGCTTTTTCCTGTTAATCCTAGCATGATAAAGAAGATTCAAAGAGAGTGAGATGCCAGCTCCTTTCATTCAGTCAGTAGCTTCAAACATTTCTGGTATATGAAAAACATGTTTTTCAATGGCAAAAATCAATGAATATTGTAAATGCACAAACAGTAATATCTCCACATTGCAAGGTGCAATTCTGAAATTTTTTGCTTTTTCCTGTTAATCCTAGCATGATAAAGAAGATTCAAAGAGAGTGAGATGCCAGCTCCTTTCATTCAGTCAGTAGCTTCAAACATTTCTGGTATATGAAAAACATGTTTTTCAATGGCAAAAATCAATGAATATTGTAAATGCACAAACAGTAATATCTCCACATTGCAAGGTGCAATTCTGAAATTTTTTGCTTTTTCCTGCTAATCCTAGCATGATAAAGAAGATTCAAAGAGAGTGAGATGCCAGCTCCTTTCATTCAGTCAGTAGCTTCAAACATTTCTGGTATATGAAAAACATGTTTTTCAATGGCAAAAATCAATGAATATTGTAAATGCACAAACAGTAATATCTCCACATTGCACGGTGCAATTCTGAAATTTTTAGCTTTTTCCTGTTAATCCTAGCATGATAAAGAAGATTCAAAGAGAGTGAGATGCCAGCTCCTTTCATTCAGTCAGTAGCTTCAAACATTTCTGGTATATGAAAAACATGTTTTTCAATGGCAAAAATCAATGAATATTGTAAATGCACAAACAGTAATATCTCCACATTGCAAGGTGCAATTCTGAAATTTTTTGCTTTTTCCTGCTAATCCTAGCATGATAAAGAAGATTCAAAGAGAGTGAGATGCCAGCTCCTTTCATTCAGTCAGTAGCTTCAAACATTTCTGGTATATGAAAAACATGTTTTTCAATGGCAAAAATCAATGAATATTGTAAATGCACAAACAGTAATATCTCCACATTGCACGGTGCAATTCTGAAATTTTTAGCTTTTTCCTGTTAATCCTAGCATGATAAAGAAGATTCAAAGAGAGTGAGATGCCAGCTCCTTTCATTCAGTCAGTAGCTTCAAACATTTCTGGTATATGAAAAACATGTTTTTCAATGGCAAAAATCAATGAATATTGTAAATGCACAAACAGTAATATCTCCACATTGCAAGGTGCAATTCTGAAATTTTTTGCTTTTTCCTGTTAATCCTAGCATGATAAAGAAGATTCAAAGAGAGTGAGATGCCAGCTCCTTTCATTCAGTCAGTAGCTTCAAACATTTCTGGTATATGAAAAACATGTTTTTCAATGGCAAAAATCAATGAATATTGTAAATGCACAAACAGTAATATCTCCACATTGCAAGGTGCAATTCTGAAATTTTTTGCTTTTTCCTGCTAATCCTAGCATGATAAAGAAGATTCAAAGAGAGTGAGATGCCAGCTCCTTTCATTCAGTCAGTAGCTTCAAACATTTCTGGTATATGAAAAACATGTTTTTCAATGGCAAAAATCAATGAATATTGTAAATGCACAAACAGTAATATCTCCACATTGCACGGTGCAATTCTGAAATTTTTAGCTTTTTCCTGTTAATCCTAGCATGATAAAGAAGATTCAAAGAGAGTGAGATGCCAGCTCCTTTCATTCAGTCAGTAGCTTCAAACATTTCTGGTATATGAAAAACATGTTTTTCAATGGCAAAAATCAATGAATATTGTAAATGCACAAACAGTAATATCTCCACATTGCAAGGTGCAATTCTGAAATTTTTTGCTTTTTCCTGCTAATCCTAGCATGATAAAGAAGATTCAAAGAGAGTGAGAGGCCAGCTCCTTTCATTCAGTCAGTAGCTTCAAACATTTCTGGTATATGAAAAACATGTTTTTCAATGGCAAAAATCAATGAATATTGTAAATGCACAAACAGTAATATCTCCACATTGCACGGTGCAATTCTGAAATTTTTAGCTTTTTCCTGTTAATCCTAGCATGATAAAGAAGATTCAAAGAGAGTGAGATGCCAGCTCCTTTCAGTCAGTAGCTTCAAACATTTCTGGTATATGAAAAACATGTTTTTCAATGGCAAAAATCAATGAATATTGTAAATGCACAAACAGTAATATCTCCACATTGCAAGGTGCAATTCTGAAATTTTTTGCTTTTTCCTGCTAATCCTAGCATGATAAAGAAGATTCAAAGAGAGTGAGATGCCAGCTCCTTTCATTCAGTCAGTAGCTTCAAACATTTCTGGTATATGAAAAACATGTTTTTCAATGGCAAAAATCAATGAATATTGTAAATGCACAAACAATAATATCTCCACATTGCACGGTGCAATTCTGAAATTTTTAGCTTTTTCCTGTTAATCCTAGCATGATAAAGAAGATTCAAAGAGAGTGAGATGCCAGCTCCTTTCATTCAGTCAGTAGCTTCAAACATTTCTGGTATATGAAAAACATGTTTTTCAATGGCAAAAATCAATGAATATTGTAAATGCACAAACAGTAATATCTCCACATTGCAAGGTGCAATTCTGAAATTTTTTGCTTTTTCCTGTTAATCCTAGCATGATAAAGAAGATTCAAAGAGAGTGAGATGAGAGCTCCTTTCATTCAGTCAGTAGCTTCAAACATTTCTGGTATATGAAAAACATGTTTTTCAATGGCAAAAATCAATGAATATTGTAAATGCACAAACAGTAATATCTCCACATTGCAAGGTGCAATTCTGAAATTTTTTGCTTTTTCGTGCTAATCCTAGCATGATAAAGAAGATTCAAAGAGAGTGAGATGCCAGCTCCTTTCATTCAGTCAGTAGCTTCAAACATTTCTGGTATATGAAAAACATGTTTTTCAATGGCAAAAATCAATGAATATTGTAAATGCACAAACAGTAATATCTCCACATTGCACGGTGCAATTCTGAAATTTTTAGCTTTTTCCTGTTAATCCTAGCATGATAAAGAAGATTCAAAGAGAGTGAGATGCCAGCTCCTTTCATTCAGTCAGTAGCTTCAAACATTTCTGGTATATGAAAAACATGTTTTTCAATGGAAAAATCAATGAATATTGTAAATGCACAAACAGTAATATCTCCACATTGCAAGGTGCAATTCTGAAATTTTTTGCTTTTTCCTGCTAATCCTAGCATGATAAAGAAGATTCAAAGAGAGTGAGATGCCAGCTCCTTTCATTCAGTCAGTAGCTTCAAACATTTCTGGTATATGAAAAACATGTTTTTCAATGGCAAAAATCAATGAATATTGTAAATGCACAAACAGTAATATCTCCACATTGCACGGTGCAATTCTGAAATTTTTAGCTTTTTCCTGTTAATCCTAGCATGATAAAGAAGATTCAAAGAGAG
Source organism: Phyllobates terribilis (assembly GCF_046119375.1). Lineage (NCBI taxonomy): Eukaryota > Metazoa > Chordata > Amphibia > Anura > Dendrobatidae > Phyllobates > Phyllobates terribilis. Next base: position 14,905 of record NW_027364518.1, on the reverse strand, counting down.
TGAGATGCCAGCTCCTTTCATTCAGTCAGTAGCTTCAAACATTTCTAGTATATGAAAAACATGTTTTTCAATGGCAAAAATCAATGAATATTGTAAATGCACAAACAGTAATATCTCCACATTGCAAGGTGCAATTCTGAAATTTTTTGCTTTTTCCTGCTAATCCTAGCATGATAAAGAAGATTCAAAGAGAGTGAGATGCCAGCTCCTTTCATTCAGTCAGTAGCTTCAAACATTTCTGGTATATGAAAAACATGTTTTTCAATGGCAAAAATCAATGAATATTGTAAATGCACAAACAGTAATATCTCCACATTGCACGGTGCAATTCTGAAATTTTTAGCTTTTTCCTGTTAATCCTAGCATGATAAAGAAGATTCAAAGAGAGTGAGATGCCAGCTCCTTTCATTCAGTCAGTAGCTTCAAACATTTCTGGTATATGAAAAACATGTTTTTCAATGGCAAAAATCAATGAATATTGTAAATGCACAAACAGTAATATCTCCACATTGCACGGTGCAATTCTGAAATTTTTAGCTTTTTCCTGTTAATCCTAGCATGATAAAGAAGATTCAAAGAGAGTGAGATGCCAGCTCCTTTCATTCAGTCAGTAGCTTCAAACATTTCTGGTATATGAAAAACATGTTTTTCAATTTCAAAAATCAATGAATATTGTAAATGCACAAACAGTAATATCTCCACATTGCAAGGTGCAATTCTGTAATTTTTTGCTTTTTCCTGCTAATCCTAGCATGATAAAGAAGATTCAAAGAGAGTGAGATGCCAGCTCCTTTCATTCAGTCAGTAGCTTCAAACATTTCTGGTATATGAAAAACATGTTTTTCAATGGCAAAAATCAATGAATATTGTAAATGCACAAACAGTAATATCTCCACATTGCACGGTGCAATTCTGAAATTTTTAGCTTTTTCCTGTTAATCCTAGCATGATAAAGATTCAAAGAGAGTGAGATGCCAGCTCCTTTCATTCAGTCAGTAGCTTCAAACATTTCTGGTATATGAAAAACATGTTTTTCAATGGCAAAAATCAATGAATATTGTAAATGCACAAACAGTAATATCTCCACATTGCAAGGTGCAATTCTGAAATTTTTTGCTTTTTCCTGTTAATCCTAGCATGATAAAGAAGATTCAAAGAGAGTGAGATGCCAGCTCCTTTCATTCAGTCAGTAGCTTCAAACATTTCTGGTATATGAAAAACATGTTTTTCAATGGCAAAAATCAATGAATATTGTAAATGCACAAACAGTAATATCTCCACATTGCAAGGTGCAATTCTGAAATTTTTTGCTTTTTCCTGCTAATCCTAGCATGATAAAGATTCAAAGAGAGTGAGATGCCAGCTCCTTTCATTCAGTCAGTAGCTTCAAACATTTCTGGTATATGAAAAACATGTTTTTCAATGGCAAAAATCAATGAATATTGTAAATGCACAAACAGTAATATCTCCACATTGCACGGTGCAATTCTGAAATTTTTAGCTTTTTCCTGTTAATCCTAGCATGATAAAGAAGATTCAAAGAGAGTGAGATGCCAGCTCCTTTCATTCAGTCAGTAGCTTCAAACATTTCTGGTATATGAAAAACATGTTTTTCAATGGCAAAAATCAATGAATATTGTAAATGCACAAACAGTAATATCTCCACATTGCAAGGTGCAATTCTGAAATTTTTTGCTTTTTCCTGCTAATCCTAGCATGATAAAGAAGATTCAAAGAGAGTGAGAGGCCAGCTCCTTTCATTCAGTCAGTAGCTTCAAACATTTCTGGTATATGAAAAACATGTTTTTCAATGGCAAAAATCAATGAATATTGTAAATGCACAAACAGTAATATCTCCACATTGCACGGTGCAATTCTGAAATTTTTAGCTTTTTCCTGTTAATCCTAGCATGATAAAGAAGATTCAAAGAGAGTGAGATGCCAGCTCCTTTCATTCAGTCAGTAGCTTCAAACATTTCTGGTATATGAAAAACATGTTTTTCAATGGCAAAAATCAATGAATATTGTAAATGCACAAACAGTAATATCTCCACATTGCAAGGTGCAATTCTGAAATTTTTTGCTTTTTCCTGCTAATCCTAGCATGATAAAGAAGATTCAAAGAGAGTGAGATGCCAGCTCCTTTCATTCAGTCAGTAGCTTCAAACATTTCTGGTATATGAAAAACATGTTTTTCAATGGCAAAAATCAATGAATATTGTAAATGCACAAACAATAATATCTCCACATTGCACGGTGCAATTCTGAAATTTTTAGCTTTTTCCTGTTAATCCTAGCATGATAAAGAAGATTCAAAGAGAGTGAGATGCCAGCTCCTTTCATTCAGTCAGTAGCTTCAAACATTTCTGGTATATGAAAAACATGTTTTTCAATGGCAAAAATCAATGAATATTGTAAATGCACAAACAGTAATATCTCCACATTGCAAGGTGCAATTCTGAAATTTTTTGCTTTTTCCTGTTAATCCTAGCATGATAAAGAAGATTCAAAGAGAGTGAGATGCCAGCTCCTTTCATTCAGTCAGTAGCTTCAAACATTTCTGGTATATGAAAAACATGTTTTTCAATGGCAAAAATCAATGAATATTGTAAATGCACAAACAGTAATATCTCCACATTGCAAGGTGCAATTCTGAAATTTTTTGCTTTTTCGTGCTAATCCTAGCATGATAAAGAAGATTCAAAGAGAGTGAGATGCCAGCTCCTTTCATTCAGTCAGTAGCTTCAAACATTTCTGGTATATGAAAAACATGTTTTTCAATGGCAAAAATCAATGAATATTGTAAATGCACAAACAGTAATATCTCCACATTGCACGGTGCAATTCTGAAATTTTTAGCTTTTTCCTGTTAATCCTAGCATGATAAAGAAGATTCAAAGAGAGTGAGATGCCAGCTCCTTTCATTCAGTCAGTAGCTTCAAACATTTCTGGTATATGAAAAACATGTTTTTCAATGGAAAAATCAATGAATATTGTAAATGCACAAACAGTAATATCTCCACATTGCAAGGTGCAATTCTGAAATTTTTTGCTTTTTCCTGCTAATCCTAGCATGATAAAGAATATTCAAAGAGAGTGAGATGCCAGCTCCTTTCATTCAGTCAGTAGCTTCAAACATTTCTGGTATATGAAAAACATGTTTTTCAATGGCAAAAATCAATGAATATTGTAAATGCACAAACAGTAATATCTCCACATTGCACGGTGCAATTCTGAAATTTTTAGTTTTCCTGTTAATCCTAGCATGATAAAGAAGATTCAAAGAGAGTGAGATGCCAGCTCCTTTCATTCAGTCTGTAGCTTCAAACATTTCTGGTATATGAAAAACATGTTTTTCAATGGCAAAAATCAATGAATATTGTAAATGCACAAACAGTAATATCTCCACATTGCAAGGTGCAATTCTGAAATTTTTTGCTTTTTCCTGTTAATCCTAGCATGATAAAGAAGATTCAAAGAGAGTGAGATGCCAGCTCCTTTCATTCAGTCAGTAGCTTCAAACATTTCTGGTATATGAAAAACGTTTTTCAATGGCAAAAATCAATGAATATTGTAAATGCACAAACAGTAATATCTCCACATTGCAAGGTGCAATTCTGAAATTTTTTGCTTTTTCCTGCTAATCCTAGCATGATAAAGAAGATTCAAAGAGAGTGAGATGCCAGCTCCTTTCATTCAGTCAGTAGCTTCAAACATTTCTGGTATATGAAAAACATGTTTTTCAATGGCAAAAATCAATGAATATTGTAAATGCACAAACAGTAATATCTCCACATTGCACGGTGCAATTCTGAAATTTTTAGCTTTTTCCTGTTAATCCTAGCATGATAAAGAAGATTCAAAGAGAGTGAGATGCCAGCTCCTTTCATTCAGTCAGTAGCTTCAAACATTTCTAGTATATGAAAAACATGTTTTTCAATGGCAAAAATCAATGAATATTGTAAATGCACAAACAGTAATATCTCCACATTGCAAGGTGCAATTCTGAAATTTTTTGCTTTTTCCTGCTAATCCTAGCATGATAAAGAAGATTCAAAGAGAGTGAGATGCCAGCTCCTTTCATTCAGTCAGTAGCTTCAAACATTTCTGGTATATGAAAAACATGTTTTTCAATGGCAAAAATCAATGAATATTGTAAATGCACAAACAGTAATATCTCCACATTGCACGGTGCAATTCTGAAATTTTTAGCTTTTTCCTGTTAATCCTAGCATGATAAAGAAGATTCAAAGAAAGTGAGATGCCAGCTCCTTTCATTCAGTCAGTAGCTTCAAACATTTCTGGTATATGAAAAACATGTTTTTCAATGGCAAAAATCAATGAATATTGTAAATGCACAAACAGTAATATCTCCACATTGCACGGTGCAATTCTGAAATTTTTAGCTTTTTCCTGTTAATCCTAGCATGATAAAGAAGATTCAAAGAGAGTGAGATGCCAGCTCCTTTCATTCAGTCAGTAGCTTCAAACATTTCTGGTATATGAAAAACATGTTTTTCAATGGCAAAAATCAATGAATATTGTAAATGCACAAACAGTAATATCTCCACATTGCAAGGTGCAATTCTGAAATTTTTTGCTTTTTCCTGCTAATCCTAGCATGATAAAGAAGATTCAAAGAGAGTGAGATGCCAGCTCCTTTCATTCAGTCAGTAGCTTCAAACATTTCTGGTATATGAAAAACATGTTTTTCAATGGCAAAAATCAATGAATATTGTAAATGCACAAACAGTAATATCTCCACATTGCACGGTGCAATTCTGAAATTTTTAGCTTTTTCCTGTTAATCCTAGCATGATAAAGATTCAAAGAGTGAGATGCCAGCTCCTTTCATTCAGTCAGTAGCTTCAAACATTTCTGGTATATGAAAAACATGTTTTTCAATGGCAAAAATCAATGAATATTGTAAATGCACAAACAGTAATATCTCCACATTGCAAGGTGCAATTCTGAAATTTTTTGCTTTTTCCTGTTAATCCTAGCATGATAAAGAAGATTCAAAGAGAGTGAGATGCCAGCTCCTTTCATTCAGTCAGTAGCTTCAAACATTTCTGGTATATGAAAAACATGTTTTTCAATGGCAAAAATCAATGAATATTGTAAATGCACAAACAGTAATATCTCCACATTGCAAGGTGCAATTCTGAAATTTTTTGCTTTTTCCTGCTAATCCTAGCATGATAAAGATTCAAAGAGAGTGAGATGCCAGCTCCTTTCATTCAGTCAGTAGCTTCAAACATTTCTGGTATATGAAAAACATGTTTTTCAATGGCAAAAATCAATGAATATTGTAAATGCACAAACAGTAATATCTCCACATTGCACGGTGCAATTCTGAAATTTTTAGCTTTTTCCTGTTAATCCTAGCATGATAAAGAAGATTCAAAGAGAGTGAGATGCCAGCTCCTTTCATTCAGTCAGTAGCTTCAAACATTTCTGGTATATGAAAAACATGTTTTTCAATGGCAAAAATCAATGAATATTGTAAATGCACAAACAGTAATATCTCCACATTGCAAGGTGCAATTCTGAAATTTTTTGCTTTTTCCTGCTAATCCTAGCATGATAAAGAAGATTCAAAGAGAGTGAGATGCCAGCTCCTTTCATTCAGTCAGTAGCTTCAAACATTTCTGGTATATGAAAAACATGTTTTTCAATGGCAAAAATCAATGAATATTGTAAATGCACAAACAGTAATATCTCCACATTGCACGGTGCAATTCTGAAATTTTTAGCTTTTTCCTGTTAATCCTAGCATGATAAAGAAGATTCAAAGAGAGTGAGATGCCAGCTCCTTTCATTCAGTCAGTAGCTTCAAACATTTCTGGTATATGAAAAACATGTTTTTCAATGGCAAAAATCAATGAATATTGTAAATGCACAAACAGTAATATCTCCACATTGCACGGTGCAATTCTGAAATTTTTAGCTTTTTCCTGTTAATCCTAGCATGATAAAGAAGATTCAAAGAGAGTGAGATGCCAGCTCCTTTCATTCAGTCAGTAGCTTCAAACATTTCTGGTATATGAAAAACATGTTTTTCAATGGCAAAAATCAATGAATATTGTAAATGCACAAACAGTAATATCTCCACATTGCAAGGTGCAATTCTGAAATTTTTTGCTTTTTCCTGTTAATCCTAGCATGATAAAGAAGATTCAAAGAGAGTGAGATGCCAGCTCCTTTCATTCAGTCAGTAGCTTCAAACATTTCTGGTATATGAAAAACATGTTTTTCAATGGCAAAAATCAATGAATATTGTAAATGCACAAACAGTAATATCTCCACATTGCAAGGTGCAATTCTGAAATTTTTTGCTTTTTCCTGCTAATCCTAGCATGATAAAGAAGATTCAAAGAGAGTGAGATGCCAGCTCCTTTCATTCAGTCAGTAGCTTCAAACATTTCTGGTATATGAAAAACATGTTTTTCAATGGCAAAAATCAATGAATATTGTAAATGCACAAACAGTAATATCTCCACATTGCACGGTGCAATTCTGAAATTTTTAGCTTTTTCCTGTTAATCCTAGCATGATAAAGAAGATTCAAAGAGAGTGAGATGCCAGCTCCTTTCATTCAGTCAGTAGCTTCAAACATTTCTGGTATATGAAAAACATGTTTTTCAATGGCAAAAATCAATGAATATTGTAAATGCACAAACAGTAATATCTCCACATTGCAAGGTGCAATTCTGAAATTTTTTGCTTTTTCCTGCTAATCCTAGCATGATAAAGAAGATTCAAAGAGAGTGAGATGCCAGCTCCTTTCATTCAGTCAGTACTTCAAACATTTCTGGTATATGAAAAACATGTTTTTCAATGGCAAAAATCAATGAATATTGTAAATGCACAAACAGTAATATCTCCACATTGCAAGGTGCAATTCTGAAATTTTTTGCTTTTTCCTGTTAATCCTAGCATGATAAAGAAGATTCAAAGAGAGTGAGATGCCAGCTCCTTTCATTCAGTCAGTAGCTTCAAACATTTCTGGTATATGAAAAACGTTTTTCAATGGCAAAAATCAATGAATATTGTAAATGCACAAACAGTAATATCTCCACATTGCAAGGTGCAATTCTGAAATTTTTTGCTTTTTCCTGCTAATCCTAGCATGATAAAGAAGATTCAAAGAGAGTGAGATGCCAGCTCCTTTCATTCAGTCAGTAGCTTCAAACATTTCTGGTATATGAAAAACATGTTTTTCAATGGCAAAAATCAATGAATATTGTAAATGCACAAACAGTAATATCTCCACATTGCACGGTGCAATTCTGAAATTTTTAGCTTTTTCCTGTTAATCCTAGCATGATAAAGAAGATTCAAAGAGAGTGAGATGCCAGCTCCTTTCATTCAGTCAGTAGCTTCAAACATTTCTAGTATATGAAAAACATGTTTTTCAATGGAAAAATCAATGAATATTGTAAATGCACAAACAGTAATATCTCCACATTGCAAGGTGCAATTCTGAAATTTTTTGCTTTTTCCTGCTAATCCTAGCATGATAAAGAAGATTCAAAGAGAGTGAGATGCCAGCTCCTTTCATTCAGTCAGTAGCTTCAAACATTTCTGGTATATGAAAAACATGTTTTTCAATGGCAAAAATCAATGAATATTGTAAATGCACAAACAGTAATATCTCCACATTGCACGGTGCAATTCTGAAATTTTTAGCTTTTTCCTGTTAATCCTAGCATGATAAAGAAGATTCAAAGAGAGTGAGATGCCAGCTCCTTTCATTCAGTCTGTAGCTTCAAACATTTCTGGTATATGAAAAACATGTTTTTCAATGGCAAAAATCAATGAATATTGTAAATGCACAAACAGTAATATCTCCACATTGCAAGGTGCAATTCTGAAATTTTTTGCTTTTTCCTGTTAATCCTAGCATGATAAAGAAGATTCAAAGAGAGTGAGATGCCAGCTCCTTTCATTCAGTCAGTAGCTTCAAACATTTCTGGTATATGAAAAACGTTTTTCAATGGCAAAAATCAATGAATATTGTAAATGCACAAACAGTAATATCTCCACATTGCAAGGTGCAATTCTGAAATTTTTTGCTTTTTCCTGCTAATCCTAGCATGATAAAGAAGATTCAAAGAGAGTGAGATGCCAGCTCCTTTCATTCAGTCAGTAGCTTCAAACATTTCTGGTATATGAAAAACATGTTTTTCAATGGCAAAAATCAATGAATATTGTAAATGCACAAACAGTAATATCTCCACATTGCACGGTGCAATTCTGAAATTTTTAGCTTTTTCCTGTTAATCCTAGCATGATAAAGAAGATTCAAAGAGAGTGAGATGCCAGCTCCTTTCATTCAGTCAGTAGCTTCAAACATTTCTAGTATATGAAAAACATGTTTTTCAATGGCAAAAATCAATGAATATTGTAAATGCACAAACAGTAATATCTCCACATTGCAAGGTGCAATTCTGAAATTTTTTGCTTTTTCCTGCTAATCCTAGCATGATAAAGAAGATTCAAAGAGAGTGAGATGCCAGCTCCTTTCATTCAGTCAGTAGCTTCAAACATTTCTGGTATATGAAAAACATGTTTTTCAATGGCAAAAATCAATGAATATTGTAAATGCACAAACAGTAATATCTTCACATTGCACGGTGCAATTCTGAAATTTTTAGCTTTTTCCTGTTAATCCTAGCATGATAAAGAAGATTCAAAGAGAGTGAGATGCCAGCTCCTTTCATTCAGTCAGTAGCTTCAAACATTTCTGGTATATGAAAAACATGTTTTTCAATGGCAAAAATCAATGAATATTGTAAATGCACAAACAGTAATATCTCCACATTGCACGGTGCAATTCTGAAATTTTTAGCTTTTTCCTGTTAATCCTAGCATGATAAAGAAGATTCAAAGAGAGTGAGATGCCAGCTCCTTTCATTCAGTCAGTAGCTTCAAACATTTCTGGTATATGAAAAACATGTTTTTCAATGGCAAAAATCAATGAATATTGTAAATGCACAAACAGTAATATCTCCACATTGCAAGGTGCAATTCTGAAATTTTTTGCTTTTTCCTGCTAATCCTAGCATGATAAAGAAGATTCAAAGAGAGTGAGATGCCAGCTCCTTTCATTCAGTCAGTAGCTTCAAACATTTCTGGTATATGAAAAACATGTTTTTCAATGGCAAAAATCAATGAATATTGTAAATGCACAAACAGTAATATCTCCACATTGCACGGTGCAATTCTGAAATTTTTAGCTTTTTCCTGTTAATCCTAGCATGATAAAGATTCAAAGAGAGTGAGATGCCAGCTCCTTTCATTCAGTCAGTAGCTTCAAACATTTCTGGTATATGAAAAACATGTTTTTCAATGGCAAAAATCAATGAATATTGTAAATGCACAAACAGTAATATCTCCACATTGCAAGGTGCAATTCTGAAATTTTTTGCTTTTTCCTGCTAATCCTAGCATGATAAAGAAGATTCAGAGAGTGAGATGCCAGCTCCTTTCATTCAGTCAGTAGCTTCAAACATTTCTGGTATATGAAAAACATGTTTTTCAATGGCAAAAATCAATGAATATTGTAAATGCACAAACAGTAATATCTCCACATTGCACGGTGCAATTCTGAAATTTTTAGCTTTTTCCTGTTAATCCTAGCATGATAAAGAAGATTCAAAGAGAGTGAGATGCCAGCTCCTTTCATTCAGTCAGTAGCTTCAAACATTTCTGGTATATGAAAAACATGTTTTTCAATGGCAAAAATCAATGAATATTGTAAATGCACAAACAGTAATATCTCCACATTGCAAGGTGCAATTCTGAAATTTTTTGCTTTTTCCTGCTAATCCTAGCATGATAAAGAAGATTCAAAGAGAGTGAGATGCCAGCTCCTTTCATTCAGTCAGTACTTCAAACATTTCTGGTATATGAAAAACATGTTTTTCAATGGCAAAAATCAATGAATATTGTAAATGCACAAACAGTAATATCTCCACATTGCAAGGTGCAATTCTGAAATTTTTTGCTTTTTCCTGTTAATCCTAGCATGATAAAGAAGATTCAAAGAGAGTGAGATGCCAGCTCCTTTCATTCAGTCAGTAGCTTCAAACATTTCTGGTATATGAAAAACGTTTTTCAATGGCAAAAATCAATGAATATTGTAAATGCACAAACAGTAATATCTCCACATTTCAAGGTGCAATTCTGAAATTTTTTGCTTTTTCCTGCTAATCCTAGCATGATAAAGAAGATTCAAAGAGAGTGAGATGCCAGCTCCTTTCATTCAGTCAGTAGCTTCAAACATTTCTGGTATATGAAAAACATGTTTTTCAATGGCAAAAATCAATGAATATTGTAAATGCACAAACAGTAATATCTCCACATTGCACGGTGCAATTCTGAAATTTTTAGCTTTTTCCTGTTAATCCTAGCATGATAAAGAAGATTCAAAGAGAGTGAGATGCCAGCTCCTTTCATTCAGTCAGTAGCTTCAAACATTTCTAGTATATGAAAAACATGTTTTTCAATGGAAAAATCAATGAATATTGTAAATGCACAAACAGTAATATCTCCACATTGCAAGGTGCAATTCTGAAATTTTTTGCTTTTTCCTGCTAATCCTAGCATGATAAAGAAGATTCAAAGAGAGTGAGATGCCAGCTCCTTTCATTCAGTCAGTAGCTTCAAACATTTCTGGTATATGAAAAACATGTTTTTCAATGGCAAAAATCAATGAATATTGTAAATGCACAAACAGTAATATCTCCACATTGCACGGTGCAATTCTGAAATTTTTAGCTTTTTCCTGTTAATCCTAGCATGATAAAGAAGATTCAAAGAGAGTGAGATGCCAGCTCCTTTCATTCAGTCTGTAGCTTCAAACATTTCTGGTATATGAAAAACATGTTTTTCAATGGCAAAAATCAATGAATATTGTAAATGCACAAACAGTAATATCTCCACATTGCAAGGTGCAATTCTGAAATTTTTTGCTTTTTCCTGTTAATCCTAGCATGATAAAGAAGATTCAAAGAGAGTGAGATGCCAGCTCCTTTCATTCAGTCAGTAGCTTCAAACATTTCTGGTATATGAAAAACGTTTTTCAATGGCAAAAATCAATGAATATTGTAAATGCACAAACAGTAATATCTCCACATTGCAAGGTGCAATTCTGAAATTTTTTGCTTTTTCCTGCTAATCCTAGCATGATAAAGAAGATTCAAAGAGAGTGAGATGCCAGCTCCTTTCATTCAGTCAGTAGCTTCAAACATTTCTGGTATATGAAAAACATGTTTTTCAATGGCAAAAATCAATGAATATTGTAAATGCACAAACAGTAATATCTCCACATTGCACGGTGCAATTCTGAAATTTTTAGCTTTTTCCTGTTAATCCTAGCATGATAAAGAAGATTCAAAGAGAGTGAGATGCCAGCTCCTTTCATTCAGTCAGTAGCTTCAAACATTTCTAGTATATGAAAAACATGTTTTTCAATGGCAAAAATCAATGAATATTGTAAATGCACAAACAGTAATATCTCCACATTGCAAGGTGCAATTCTGAAATTTTTTGCTTTTTCCTGCTAATCCTAGCATGATAAAGAAGATTCAAAGAGAGTGAGATGCCAGCTCCTTTCATTCAGTCAGTAGCTTCAAACATTTCTGGTATATGAAAAACATGTTTTTCAATGGCAAAAATCAATGAATATTGTAAATGCACAAACAGTAATATCTTCACATTGCACGGTGCAATTCTGAAATTTTTAGCTTTTTCCTGTTAATCCTAGCATGATAAAGAAGATTCAAAGAGAGTGAGATGCCAGCTCCTTTCATTCAGTCAGTAGCTTCAAACATTTCTGGTATATGAAAAACATGTTTTTCAATGGCAAAAATCAATGAATATTGTAAATGCACAAACAGTAATATCTCCACATTGCACGGTGCAATTCTGAAATTTTTAGCTTTTTCCTGTTAATCCTAGCATGATAAAGAAGATTCAAAGAGAGTGAGATGCCAGCTCCTTTCATTCAGTCAGTAGCTTCAAACATTTCTGGTATATGAAAAACATGTTTTTCAATGGCAAAAATCAATGAATATTGTAAATGCACAAACAGTAATATCTCCACATTGCAAGGTGCAATTCTGAAATTTTTAGCTTTTTCCTGCTAATCCTAGCATGATAAAGAAGATTCAAAGAGAGTGAGATGCCAGCTCCTTTCATTCAGTCAGTAGCTTCAAACATTTCTGGTATATGAAAAACATGTTTTTCAATGGCAAAAATCAATGAATATTGTAAATGCACAAACAGTAATATCTCCACATTGCACGGTGCAATTCTGAAATTTTTAGCTTTTTCCTGTTAATCCTAGCATGATAAAGATTCAAAGAGAGTGAGATGCCAGCTCCTTTCATTCAGTCAGTAGCTTCAAACATTTCTGGTATATGAAAAACATGTTTTTCAATGGCAAAAATCAATGAATATTGTAAATGCACAAACAGTAATATCTCCACATTGCAAGGTGCAATTCTGAAATTTTTTGCTTTTTCCTGCTAATCCTAGCATGATAAAGAAGATTCAGAGAGTGAGATGCCAGCTCCTTTCATTCAGTCAGTAGCTTCAAACATTTCTGGTATATGAAAAACATGTTTTTCAATGGCAAAAATCAATGAATATTGTAAATGCACAAACAGTAATATCTCCACATTGCACGGTGCAATTCTGAAATTTTTAGCTTTTTCCTGTTAATCCTAGCATGATAAAGAAGATTCAAAGAGAGTGAGATGCCAGCTCCTTTCATTCAGTCAGTAGCTTCAAACATTTCTGGTATATGAAAAACATGTTTTTCAATGGCAAAAATCAATGAATATTGTAAATGCACAAACAGTAATATCTCCACATTGCAAGGTGCAATTCTGAAATTTTTTGCTTTTTCCTGCTAATCCTAGCATGATAAAGAAGATTCAAAGAGAGTGAGATGCCAGCTCCTTTCATTCAGTCAGTACTTCAAACATTTCTGGTATATGAAAAACATGTTTTTCAATGGCAAAAATCAATGAATATTGTAAATGCACAAACAGTAATATCTCCACATTGCAAGGTGCAATTCTGAAATTTTTTGCTTTTTCCTGTTAATCCTAGCATGATAAAGAAGATTCAAAGAGAGTGAGATGCCAGCTCCTTTCATTCAGTCAGTAGCTTCAAACATTTCTGGTATATGAAAAACGTTTTTCAATGGCAAAAATCAATGAATATTGTAAATGCACAAACAGTAATATCTCCACATTGCAAGGTGCAATTCTGAAATTTTTTGCTTTTTCCTGCTAATCCTAGCATGATAAAGAAGATTCAAAGAGAGTGAGATGCCAGCTCCTTTCATTCAGTCAGTAGCTTCAAACATTTCTGGTATATGAAAAACATGTTTTTCAATGGCAAAAATCAATGAATATTGTAAATGCACAAACAGTAATATCTCCACATTGCACGGTGCAATTCTGAAATTTTTAGCTTTTTCCTGTTAATCCTAGCATGATAAAGAAGATTCAAAGAGAGTGAGATGCCAGCTCCTTTCATTCAGTCAGTAGCTTCAAACATTTCTAGTATATGAAAAACATGTTTTTCAATGGAAAAATCAATGAATATTGTAAATGCACAAACAGTAATATCTCCACATTGCAAGGTGCAATTCTGAAATTTTTTGCTTTTTCCTGCTAATCCTAGCATGATAAAGAAGATTCAAAGAGAGTGAGATGCCAGCTCCTTTCATTCAGTCAGTAGCTTCAAACATTTCTGGTATATGAAAAACATGTTTTTCAATGGCAAAAATCAATGAATATTGTAAATGCACAAACAGTAATATCTCCACATTGCACGGTGCAATTCTGAAATTTTTAGCTTTTTCCTGTTAATCCTAGCATGATAAAGAAGATTCAAAGAGAGTGAGATGCCAGCTCCTTTCATTCAGTCTGTAGCTTCAAACATTTCTGGTATATGAAAAACATGTTTTTCAATGGCAAAAATCAATGAATATTGTAAATGCACAAACAGTAATATCTCCACATTGCAAGGTGCAATTCTGAAATTTTTTGCTTTTTCCTGTTAATCCTAGCATGATAAAGAAGATTCAAAGAGAGTGAGATGCCAGCTCCTTTCATTCAGTCAGTAGCTTCAAACATTTCTGGTATATGAAAAACGTTTTTCAATGGCAAAAATCAATGAATATTGTAAATGCACAAACAGTAATATCTCCACATTGCAAGGTGCAATTCTGAAATTTTTTGCTTTTTCCTGCTAATCCTAGCATGATAAAGAAGATTCAAAGAGAGTGAGATGCCAGCTCCTTTCATTCAGTCAGTAGCTTCAAACATTTCTGGTATATGAAAAACATGTTTTTCAATGGCAAAAATCAATGAATATTGTAAATGCACAAACAGTAATATCTCCACATTGCACGGTGCAATTCTGAAATTTTTAGCTTTTTCCTGTTAATCCTAGCATGATAAAGAAGATTCAAAGAGAGTGAGATGCCAGCTCCTTTCATTCAGTCAGTAGCTTCAAACATTTCTGGTATATGAAAAACATGTTTTTCAATGGCAAAAATCAATGAATATTGTAAATGCACAAACAGTAATATCTCCACATTGCAAGGTGCAATTCTGAAATTTTTTGCTTTTTCCTGCTAATCCTAGCATGATAAAGAAGATTCAAAGAGAGTGAGATGCCAGCTCCTTTCATTCAGTCAGTAGCTTCAAACATTTCTGGTATATGAAAAACATGTTTTTCAATGGCAAAAATCAATGAATATTGTAAATGCACAAACAGTAATATCTCCACATTGCACGGTGCAATTCTGAAATTTTTAGCTTTTTCCTGTTAATCCTAGCATGATAAAGATTCAAAGAGAGTGAGATGCCAGCTCCTT